>NC_081407.1:501982212-502282212 GCF_030272615.1 Cryptomeria japonica | reverse complement strand
ACGAAAAAGAACCTTCTATCGATATATGGTTTATGAAACATGGCTTTCGTTTACAAAAGTTATGCAAAAAAAAGGCCTATATTATGCACTTTCTAAGTACTAGGGGCTAGAAAAGGTTGAAACCGCGGGTTCGCCTTATGACCATGCCTAATGTCGAAGGCAGAAAATAAACCCAAATTGATAAGATCATGATTGCACGAATAATGGAGGGTAACATGTGCAACACAAAGCTCCTCAATTTCCCTAAAGCTTGGCCTCCATGAATCGTCATAGAACTCAAAACATTCAAAAGGAACATTGCCGCGTATAAAGAGCCCAAAACCAAGTTCACAAACAATGTGGGATAAAAATCCCAAAGACAATGCTCAACAACTTGCACATGGGGACCCACCAAACGAATTCTCACACAACTATGAAAACATTAACGGCTCAAATATTTTGGAGAAACTTTAATATGTGACAATATCTATACCAAATGCAAAAATATATTTGCCAATAGGGAGCTCCAATAAAATGCAATCCTGCAATATCTCATGTAGAGAGCTGAGCCAAGTAGCTGCTCACGGCATAATACAATCTCCAAGCAAATCAAGTGGGCCTCCAAATGATTAAACCACCTTACACCGGGCATGGGCCTCGAGCAAAAAACTGGGCAAAAGGAGATAATCCTGCACCAAAATGTTAGTAAACCATTCTCCACTATTCCTAAACCATGTAATGAGCTTGACAAAAGACAAACTATCAAAGATTGGCCAGAAAATATGAAACCAAGCCAAAATAAGGTAAAGCCCCCTCCAAAGAACACAAAGTTCCTTCACAAAGAATAAATCGATCTAAATAACATATGTAGAGGCCCACAAAATATAATGGAAAATGAACACAGGTGTTGGGGCGCCAAATAGAATGGTGCCAACAAAAGTGCCCACCCTGAACACAATACAATCACCCGATCAAAAAACTACACGCAAGTTGTACAATGGTACACCACAAATAATGAATCGCTACAAACCAGTATTGCAGCCGAGTAAATAGAAATTGTTGCAGAGATATACAAATGGATATGATAGATCCCTTCGTACTGCCATTTGGGAAAAACACTAATTCTCATAGCCTCCAAACAATAACCTTGAATCCACAAATGATAAACTGGTTTCAGCAAGATAGTGAATCGTTGGGTAAAAGGAATATGAATCTGCAATTAATTTGAACCATCCAACTACAAATCAAAATCATCTAGAATCTGACCTCAAAACTAACTCATGTTGATAAAAACTCTTAGAAGGAGACACAGATTGAAAGATTTGATACCACGTTGGTGTATCCACCAAACCCAAGAACACAACCCACAATATAACATTCACAAACACAAGAGATGTGTAATGTCCCCTACTAGGAGTATACCTATTTTCCATTATTAAACATAATTCATCACACTTATTATGCCTTAAATCAAATTATTAAAACTAGAGAACCATTAGTATTCATAATACAATTGATAATTACTATATTTAAGCCCAATCCTTACTTCCTTCCTAATCATCAACCCTAACGAAGGATGGGGCTAGAACACCATTCTCTAAGAGTGGGCCCAAGGGTTTCAAGAACACCCATCCATACCACCTCTTGGGGCTCACCTACCTTGTGAGATATTAAGACTGCCTTCCCTTAACAAATCCAACCAATCCTCATGAGGGGCAATAGAAAATGATTAAGGATTAGGTCATTAATATACTAATCTCTCATTAATTATGAATGTATAGGTAAAAAAATAAAATTAAGCCTAACTAACATATAAATTTGTTTTCCCTATTATTAAGAAATATAAATCTTATTGACATTATTTCTATTATAGGTATATATATAAGAATAAATGAAATAGCTTATATTATAGACCATATATTTGCCCCTTATTTTCTAATAGAATTCAAATATAACATTACTGTAAAAAAGCACCTAATTCATAAGATACAACATACCAATCTACTATTACAATAATGATTGCCAGTGATTCAATCTGGTCTGCTCCTTTGATTTGTATTGAACATTTAGAAAGTATTATTTATAATTGCATATACACACATTGAGTGCATAAAATACTTAAGCTTCATACCAAGTTACGGATGCAATGCCTATATATATATCAATTTTTGTCTCTTCCATCCATCTCCTTGTATGGCCTTGGAATGCTCAATGTGCTGCACATATATACCCCTTGTTCTGGGGAGAAGGTTATTCTCTTTCCCAACGAGTGCCCATTCTTGCAAGAGTAGCGACTCCTCACACAAGTCCTTCGCCTTAACTAATCACTTTGCTGGTTATAAAATCTGATTATTAGCAACCCATCTTAGTTTTCATCAGAGTTATGGTTTGTATTATTATTGTAATACATGGATCGCTGCCTTATTTAAGTTAAGAATTCCATCGAGAACACTGCTTTTATATGTAATTGAGATGGCTCCTTCCCTCGCTATTAGTTTGGGTCTGATCAAGCTTTATAGAAAATTGTGAAGTCTTAGGGTAAGACAATTTTCTTATTGGTAGGTTTCCTTGATGTGTCGCTTATTCCAACTGATTGCCCATACTAACCCCTATGAGCCAACTAAATTCAATCAACAGGGACTTGGATCAGTGCCCAACTTAATAGGTTGTGATTAGGGATAAGGTGCCAACCACAATCCTCTTCACTTCAGGCTCTATTAGACCAAGGTGGGTGTACCTATATATTCTCAATGTATGGAAATCAAGTGAGAGTATGATATCAATCAGATTTGGCTTTATCCTTTATTCATTAGCCTTGAAACCCTTGAGAACACATAATTCTAACCCTAAAACTTCAAAATTAAAACAAACTTAAAACAAAACAACATGAAAAAGGATATATTTTTTTGAGAATTTTGATAATATACTGAAGTTATCAAGCAAAGAGATATGATCAATGCCAATCCTATGGTAGATGGAATCATGAATATAACAGAACAACTAAAACAACTGCAATACGTCAACCAAAAGCATACATATTCTCCTGAATTAATACATTATATTAATCAAGTTATGATAATGAATTACAAGTTCTGCTTATTATCCAAGAAAACTATTCCAAGAAATATTTGTGTTTGATTCAAGTATTTAATCCTCTATTTTAGAAGAAACAAAAACCAAGCACACATAAGCAACATAGTGTAGAGACAAAATCAGAAAGGTTCTTGACCATTTATTTCATAAGATTTTGAACACAATTATTAGAGACAGCCTGAAAAATCATTGAGTTTTGATTTCAAGATGCTCCGATATCACACATGTTTCAATATGTCAATTGTATTTATGAGATAACATATAAGCTAAAACAAAGAATTCTCTTACTCTTGCTTCAAAAAACTTGCAAACAATTATGTATTTCTAAAACTTCCTATATGACCAACTTCGACCATTAGAAAAATAATTCGGAACCTCTAAGATAAGGCCTTGAATTCCCTTTTATATGAGAAGGGAGCAACATGCTTCAGGCCTTTTACAAAAGATAAGTGGCTGTAGGTAACCCCGCCTGACACACTAGAAGAAAAACAACTTTTGGAGTTGCTGACAAAATCAGACATCCTTCTACATTCTTCGCAGGTGGTAGTTGATTTTGATAATCTGAAGCCTCCTTTTCTTCACACAAGTGTGCTTATCAAGTTGGAGACAATCTAACAATCCTACAAACACATTAAAAACTACCATGACAGGCAGCAACTTATTGCAGACCTTTAACAAATATGAATTCAGTGCTCAAATCTTTGCAACAAGCCTTCAAAATCATTTTAGCATGATTAAAATCAACCTAAAGATAACTTTCTTTTACATCCAAAATAACCAAACCAGAAAATTTTACAAAAATTCAAAAAAGGCGAGAACCAACAGTCACTTTCTGCTTCAAAATTTCAAAATTGCTTCTCAGGCTGAAGCAGCAGTTTACATTGCTTTAGCTCCTTCCTCCTTGAATCTCTAAATCTTGAGGAGATGCTTTTGATAATTTTCATCATCAATACCACTCCTTGCTACCTCCACCTGGGTCAATCCTGATTCAAGTCTTGACAGAACATCTATGTATGAATCCAATTTCTTCACTATTTGTGTTTCATCTTCATGTATATCTACTATGATTAGATCCAAAATTGTCTTAATTTCTAATTTCCAGACTGCATTTGGCCTCAATTCTTTGTTTCCATCATTATCCTTCTTTTCCTTATAAAAAATGAGAGGCATATGAGAGGCAACAAGACTCCTAAATTTTGAAAGCTCTGTCCTAATCATCTTTGTGTATATTTTATGAGTAGAAAATATTTGAATTAGGACATTCAGTTTTGCCTTCATGTCATTAAGCATCTAATACAAGTACTTAGGCAAAGGCCTCTCAAAGCAAATTTCCAACCCATCTATAAGCTTTGTCAAAAAGGGAATTGAGCAGGAAATATACCTTTGCCACTTCAAATAGGACTGATAAAAGTCCATGAACTCTTTGTGCTCGTCCCATGCTGTCTCTGCATGATCGAGGATTGCATTGAATCTAGACTCTAGGATAGTCTCAATCAGCTATGTCACAGCTTTAATTTCTGCCCTTTGAACATACGTGTATAGCTGATCAATTTCTTGCTTCATCTTTGAGTTCTCAATCCTTGCCACAGCTAGGTCATTTCTTAGACCTAATGCTTCTTCAAAAGATTGTTGTTTGGGAATCTGTAGACACTGAGAAGGCATAGACTATAGTTGCTCCTCAAACTGCTTGACTCTATCTTTCAAAATTTTATTTTCTTCCTCTACCCTCTTGGACACTTTGTGTACACACTTGGCTACATTTACTGATAAATCAATAGCCTCTGTAGCTATGGTGTCTGAGACTCTTTAAAGAAAGAGTTGACCATATAGTTCATCTTGATGTTGAATCATTGAAGGCTTTTGGGTAGCTGCGTACAAAGACCAGATAGCCAATATATCCAACTTGTCATCAAAGGCAGAACCAAAAAATGGGCTCTTAGCCTATTCAGGATATAAATTTTCAAGATCAATATCTTATCTTCCTCTTAGACTATCAAATGTGATGGCCGAGAAAAGATCTAATGCAAAGCAAGGGTATAAATGATGTCAAACTCGCAATCAACAAGTTAGAAGAGCATTGGGGGCATCACACTACACACTTTCTTCACAAACCTTCACTAGGCCTTGTAGCCCTCCAATAGGACTAATTCTTCATAAATTTTAATATAGGGTTGATAACCAAAATGTAAACACAGATTTAGATACTCTTATGGCTCTTACAACACATACTAGCAAATGAGGTAGGGTTGCTTTGGACCGATTGGGCCAAATTTTGACTATCTCCGCTGGAACTAGGCCTAATGGGTATTTAGGCCTAATGACAACTTTGATCTCTTGTCTCCAAACGACTCCAAAAGGGTATGCAAGCAATGTTTTGGCCTAGGCAGGGTTCAAACACATCTAATGATATTCCACAATGGTCCAATCCCTTCTTGGTTCGGTGCAATGCAATTTAGTCCTTCTCAACTATGGTTTATAGGCTGCCATTTTGTAATCTAAAAATAACAGTCATTAAAAACTCACAAAAAATGAATGGATCAAACCCTGTCCTTTGGAGGTATTGAATACCACATCAATACAGTCCTTTCCACCAATTTTCACAAATTTCCAACGGTGGAAAGTTGATTTATGGATTTTTCTTTGTCACTGGGAACCCTAGTTTCTGAACAGGGCTGTTAGGAAGATTGGTTTATTAGACCACACAAAGAATCTTTTATTTAGGACTGGTAAGAACAAAAAATATCTGAAATAAAATTATCTTTCCATCCATATAAGTTTCAGATCATTAAATGAACCATCCAATCCATACCAAGCAATTTTCTTGCTGTTTCACAGTGAAAATCTGAAAGTGGCAATCACTAATTTGGTCATAACTTTCACAAAACTTAATGAAAAACCACCAAACCAATTGCAAATGAAAGTTAGTTCATTTCTCTATCAATCACAATCAATTTAAGGACTTTATCAGAGCATAAAAATCCGTACAATGCAAGAGAGCAGCATTATTGCAGGAAAACACAAGGAAGATTGCTCCAAAATGATTCCATTTTCATTCAAAAACCTTGTCCAACCCCCAAATTCGAGTTAGCATTACATGTTTATGATTTTACAAGCATTTCCAACTACTCAACTGTTGGTTAACAGATTTGCCTTTTCTTTAATTTTTGTATATATTTTTTTAAAATGTTGACTCGTGCATACCCTTTCATGAAAAAGCAAATGAACCAACAGTTGGGGTGAACCAAATTGGGTTTCAATAAATTTTTATGTAGATAACTTAGAAACAAACACACTTTTCACCAGAAAGCGAGAAAGGCTTTCACATTCATTCATCAACACAAAAGAATGCTACAAAATATTTATTTATAAGCGTAAAGCTCACATGCTTCACTACTGCACATATTCATTCAATTTACAACTAATTCCACCCAAAATACTCAAAGGAATGTAAATGCTGATCGATTCTCGCTCACGTATCACGGGACAAGGGGGATTAGAGCCATTTAAACGACAATGAAATACCTTTTAAACGAAGAAAATCAACGGATTCAAAGACTAAGAAAGAACTAGTATTGAAAAAGCATATTCCACACATAAGCATACATCCCAACAGAGATTGCTAATCTTTCAAACACACAGATTTGAAGATCGTATCAAAATATTTTTTTCCATTCAAGTACCAGAAAATATCTGCACTGAAAATCCAAAGACAATTAAGACTATTCCTCCAGATCAAAGTTTTTTGGACTTTAAACAAAGCTTGCTTAATTACATTTATAGCCCCCAGGCCAATAGTTTGTTTGAAAATAACCCTAAACTTTTAAACTCTACCCAAGAGTTAAAAGAAACTGTCTGTTTAAAACTCTATAAACAAAGGCCGTGAATAGGATGATAGCTCATCTGTAACCCGATCAAGACTCCATCGTGGAAGAAGTGGCCACTAATTTATCTTGTTTTGCCACGGCACCACGCATATTTCGCCACTCCAGATGTGCTGCTGAGAAATTCAGGATAACCTGAAAGTGTGGGAGCCCAATGTGTAGGACGCACTGCTTCCAAACTTCCTTGTCCATGTTCACCTGCATAACTTTTGCTTTATATGTTTCCAAGTGATCAAAGCAAACAATCAACATCGATTCTATCCTGGCCACTTTAGAAAAGTCGTCTGTGGTTAGAGACTTTGTCTCTTTAACAAGCAGCATCCTTTATTTGAAGATCTTGGCCATATCGGCTGCAGGTTCAATTGTCTGTCCATGCTCCTTTAAGAATTGTATATCGATGCACACTTTAGATCTTTCTGCATTGTATCAATTAGTTCCATCAATCCTTTAAGCAATTTGGCAGATTCTTCATGTCCTTGCTTAATGATAGAATTCATCCATTCGACATTCTTCTTTGACACATACAACACGTTGTCATCCAGGTTTTCTACTGGCTTCTCAGTTAGGAATTTCATAATGCCAAATTTTTGTACCTCATTCATCTGTGTCAAGACGGCTACCCATTTGGTTCTTTCCTTTTCCCATGCAACGGCTTCCAGTTCTAACTCTTTGCTCACAGTTATAGCATTGTCATATACTTTGACCAGGTTGGCAATGTAGTTTGTACCCTGTTGTACTATAGAATCAAGCCATTCATCGAATACTTCGGCTATCGTGCGGCTCCTTTGGACTTGATCTAACAGTTTTTGATTGATCGGTGATTTGGGATCAAAGGACAATGTCATCTGGGCCAGGGGTTGAGGACTCGGATGATGTATGGCGTTGATGTACTCTACATCTGAGTGACTACCTATTTCAGCTCCTTTTTGTCCTTCTCGTCCTTCCAAAACCTGAATATCATCCTCTTTGTGGAAGATTCCAAATGTTTAGCATCTGCAGCCCTTGAAGCAACTCCCAGGTCAATTTTCTCCACAGTAAAATCATCTTCAGTGGCCTTTTCTGGATCTCTGCCCGAGATGTCTTAGCTACTTCGGCTATCCAATGACCTGTTTCCTCGTCAATTTCCATCATAGCCTGTGTTTTGAGCTTCTTGGGTTTAGATATTTTCCCAAGACACTTGCTTACCATATCCTCCATGGGAATTGTAATAGCAACAATGTTACGTTTCTTCCCAATTGAAACCCCTAGCCACCGGGAAGTGCTGGAAGCTTCTTTAGGCGGTGGAGGTGTCTGAGCATCTGGAGGGTTGACAATAGTCATAGTGCTCATTGGATTTGGCTCTTCTTCAGGTTCCTTACCAGCATCCATATCCTGCACTGGAGGGTTACTCAGCACTTGTTGATCCATTGTCACTTCAATTTCTCCACCTGGATCCAAGTCTACAACGATTTGATTCACCGCTGGTTCTTTGTTCTTCTTTTTGCTCTTTGAGTGAGTAACTCGAACTACCGAAGAACTCAGTGGAGACCTCTTCGATCTTCTGGGTTGAATCTCTTCAATAATTGGCCTAGTATCACCTGCAATATCAACAATCTTTTTACAGGAGGAAGTAGGAATCTGAGTTGTACCATGTGGACCAACTGTTAATTCATGAGGAGTCATGATTGACTCTTTTCTAAACTTTCGATCCCTTAGCCATTTTTTTGTTCTTCTTATGACATTGAAGGACTTGGCTTGAATGTTTTCCTCCTCTTCTATCCCTATCAATTTCAGGAATTGGCTATCCTTGAACCCTTTCATTGAATTCGGGATCCAAGACATCTTCCCCTTCTTCTTCTTGTACACTTGATACATTAATGGGCAGCTTCATGGTAATAACCTGCTGTAAAGTGAACATTGACCATAATCTCCTCCTCACTTCAAATTCGTCTCCACAGTTTTCCCAGTAATCTTCCAACTGAGGTTTATGGAAGAAATGGTCATACACATTTAGATTTTCTACAGCATATCTCCTATTGTCAAGCTTTCGCCTGGCAATGTAAGGCTGTAAATTCATTTTCCTGAACTCCAATTCTAGGTTCAAGCCACCAGATACAGATTTACAACTGTAATAACCAAGTTCAATAGGGAAAACAACTCCGAATTTACCCTTTGTTCCTAACTTTTTGTCAATGTGAGCCAATTGTCTACTTACTTCAATTAGCACATAATTGTCAAAGGCATATCTGGGTAATCTGAATGGCTCACCTTCAAAACCACCCACTCGGATATAAGTAAATCTGGGAAACTAAATGAAATAGCATCCATATATGCTAATCAGCTCCATAGCTTTGGCTGACATTCTTTTATTAACATCTCCTTGCAATTCAAAGGCAAGCCTTCCTGCGAAAACATCATTCCATCTAGTGAAATGCTCTGCATATTTTTGTTGTTGCAGGTAAGGATAATAGTCATAAACCTTCATGTCGTCTACCCAAGGCTCATTATGCAATCCTTGCCAGTCTTTGGTACAGGCCAATATATAGAATAAATATGAAGACATGTGAAAGCTGGACATCCCAACAAAGTTGCTCAAACCCTCATGGAGCCTTTTAGCGACAACCTACGCCCAGTCAAGGTATTTTTCACCAGCTAATAACACCTAGATATAGAAGTACATCCAATCCTCCTAGTAGAAAGAGTGCAAGTTCCCTTTAAGTCTATTCAATAGTATGACAATATCTCGCACCTCTGTGATGAAATGTTCTTTGGTAAGAGGCTTAGGTGGGACCCCCCTTTTTGAACTTTTAGAAGCCAATTCCTTGCAATAACACTTCTATATGTGCTTTTCTTCTCAGAGAAAAACGCATATGAGGTCCCAATTGACCAGTCTTTGTACGGCTCCTTATCTGGGATTCTCATTGCAGCCATTATTGTCTCTCTATTAATCTCCACTAACAGCTCACCACTGCTAGTTCTAATGCACCTACTATCAGCATCATATCTATTCATGCATGCTATTACTAAATCTAGACAAGGAGCAGCAATTGGAAAAGCAGCAGCTTCTATCAGACCACTTCTAACTATCCTCTCCATCACTGAACCTGCCCCAAGGTTTTTAGCTCTCTCTAAGAAATCTCCCAAGTCAGCTTGGGCCAAAGAGGTGTCGCTCAGCTCTGGAAGTATACTAACCAGGCATGAGGTGCGACCCAATTTTGGAAGAGTCGGCCTCATTGTGGCCACTTTTACATTTATCAAACAATTCCTAAACAGGACAGAATTCTATTCCAAAACAAAAGATTTCTCCTACACTGACTGACCTTCTGAGCTAATAACACAGTGGAGGAAAATTATCGAAACTCACCTGTAACCACCATGAAACTAGTGAAACCCTCGGAAGAACGAAGCTGAAATTACCTTCGGCGTCCCTGGCTCCTTCAATACTAGCAGCTACAACTTTTACAACTTGAGAATTCACATGTTAAAAAAAAACGAAAAAACAACTGAGTAACATCTACACACGCCTCATAATGATTCATTTGAACGTGTGAGATAACATGTAATATGATAGGAACCTGACACTTTCTTAATTACCCATCAACTCCGCACAAACGGTTAATGCTTTCATGATTTCTTTCCAAATTTAGAATTTTAAATTATAAGATGTCGAGAATATTCCTTTTGCCAGGCCACCTTCAGTGTTATTAAAGTCCTCGGGGCCAAACTTGGAATGAACTTTTGAACTTTGAACCAACTCGCAAGGAGTTCAATGGTTTAAGTTCAATTCAAGGAAAAACAAAGAATTCTCAACTTGCGGCTCGACACAACACCGGGAACGAGCTAAGACCTTTAACAAACATAAAGGGAGACTTTGAACCTTGAACCTCGAACCGATTTGCAAATGGTTCAAAGTTCAAGTTTAGGACCAACTTAACACATTCACACTTGCTCATTTATTAACATTACAAAGCCGTGACCCACGCAAGAGGACCGGGTGAACCTTGAACCTTGAACCAAAAAGGTTCAACGGTTCAAGTTCAATACAATTGCAACAAAGCGCTTGCCTTACCATAAAACAAAGCCGCGAAGAGAATTCCTTAAAGCGCGTTTTGAACTTTGTACCTTGAACTTTGAAAAGGTTCAATGACTCGGGTTCAAAGAAAGGAAATATAAGACCGAAAGAGGAAAGAAACACCAAAAGGCGACCTCCGAGTTTGAAATTTTAATGAAAAATTGGGGGGGATGCTAACATCAACCGACCACCAACTGCCCATAACTAAAACAAATGCAACTTTTACATGACAACATTGACAACTAATAAACAACTTTTGCAATTTTTGTCCTAATCACACAAAAACTTCACAAATGACCCAAAATGACTAGAAATGGTCTAAAATGACCTTATTCCATGTAGAAACATCAATTGAAGACAAAATATGAATTTTCACCTATTGGACCTAACCTGGACCTAGGGTGCTCCTGAACCAAGATCCCAACCCTCTAGAAGCAAGACGCCACTCTTTTTCACAATCTATCTCCCCATTTCAAGAGTCATGTTCTCCAATTTTTCATTTGCATATTTCAAAACTTCATCCTTTAACCTTAGCTTTGCCCCTTCATCAAGCGTATCAACTTGTATGGCTCTCTATCTTTCTATTTGATCTGCTATACATTAGAGCCAAAATTTCTTAAATTCTCTTGTTTGAATGAAATTTTCATCACTCATGAACTCCTCACATGTTGTCAGCCTCACATCCTCAGTGATATCTCCTCTCAATCTGAAGGCACTAAGAGCGCTTTCAGGAGAAGGGTCCTCAATTTCTACCCCCAATCTTGTGTCAAATCTATGGGGTGGCATGGGTTGATCCACTTGAGTAATCCGTCATAGGATTCAAATGGAAAGGAGATAGAGTATGTAATGGTGTGATAGTCCTAGGACTCACAGGGACAATGAGATGTTGTGCCCCTGATGAAGAAGGGGTTGACATAGATCTCTTTGAGGATGAGGCAACAAATGATCTAGGAGGGGGGGAGGGGGGGCGAGTGATCTTAGCAGGAGATTGTGGAACTGTAGGGGCAATAGAGGTAGGTGCTTCAAAACCAAGAGGAAGTAATGGATGCTTAGGGCTATGTGGTGAAGAAGCTAGCCCAATTGGAGAGCCAACGGATGGAGACTCAAACCCTACCTCAACTAGAGGGGAACTAGACCCTATAGGCTACACTTGTGCTCTTGGCCACTCATTGGGCAATGACATGTCATCTACATCTTTATAGGCACCAAAAATTGCCCTCATTTTTGCCTCGGTTATCATAATTTGTTCCCAATGGGGAGAGTAGGAGCTATCATCCATCTTCTTCAAATTTTCATTATACATTATTCGATACCATCTTCTTTCTGCTTAAAGACCGCTTGATAATCTTCAACATTTCTGATCAAGTCCTCATTCTACTCATGATTAGGGCACTTTCCTTTTGTGAACCCATGTGCAAACCATTCAGAATCATAAAACCTATGCTTAGAAAAAGGAAGATTATACTTACTAAGAAAAGAGTCTAGGGTATCAAATGCCTTCTTGTTGGTAAAATAATATCCTCCTGCTTGAACTTGTGATAGTAGAAATGACCCTTTCTTGAGAGCACCTTCAATGATAAACTTCTCAACTTCATAAAATTGGTGCATTATTTCCAAAAAGGCAACTCTGTTAGGCACTGTACTTGGAAGGTCCCTTGGTACAGCAGGGCCACCAAAAACCCTAATAATAGTATGGTCCTTGAAATAAAACCAAGACCCCCAATTGTGATCTATACCCATTTTGGGTCAAGGTCCTTTGGTCTCAAAAATTTCTTTGCTTTCTCACTCAGACCCCATGGCACACTTCCTTGAAGTAAGGCCATCATTTTTCTAACAAAATGGTTTTCAAACATGATATAGTTGGACTACCTGCAATTCATGTCCCACAAATATGTCCATTCTTGGACAAGGCGATGTTCCCCTTCAGCCATAGGCCTGACCCCAAGGTCTGCATGCCAGACCTTGAGACCATTGAACAAAAAAATATGCATCAAGATTGAATAATACCCGAAGTGCACTAAGGGGCTTGCTTTGAAATGACACAGTGCGGTATGTAATTTACCTACCAATAAACTTGCATAGTCAAAACTTCTGTGTGGTCTAATAATGCACTGAACAAACACAACAACATGGCAGAATGATATAGCTTTATTGCATCAGTAATGGATAGTACAATCATATCACAATTATCTATTCAACCATAACTCTCGTTCCCCAATACATTGCCAAAATATACACCACACGGTCAATTGGCGGAGGTGCCAACTATCGGAACTACCAACTACCTACGGGAACTAATTACCTATTACATGCCAAATTAGCATAACCTAGGTTTTTATTTAGTGATCACATAATTGTCGTCTACATCAGACCCCCAAAAAAAGAAGTCGTCTTCCATACGACTACAGCAAAAACGGGGCAAATACTAATAGACTACTATTGAGTACAAGGAGGGTGAGAGGGCGTCCCTTGAGTGGCAGAAGAAGCTGGAGCCTGTCGCCGAAGGTGCTAAAGTTGCTCGGTACAGACCCAAAGGTCACGCTCAGGAACCAACTGGCGCTCACGAGCTGTCTTCACCATGTAGATGGCTTCCATCAAATCCTTGTCTTTCTACTCTACTTGGCTTGTCAGTACCGTCCCCCTCTCCTCCAATCCCTACACCTTGGCGTTGTGCTCCGCCACAAGGGTTTTCTAGTGTCCTAATGCCTCCTCAAGTTCAGCTCGGAGGTCCTTCTCTACAACTGCAAGCTCTACCCACCGATCCAACTCCTCCAAGATGAGTGTCACTTCAGCCTTGGTTGCTTCCTATTATGCTTGTGCCTGACGCACTTGAAAGATTTCTCGAAAAGAACTCTCCATGCCTTGGAGAGTGGGCCTAAGTACCCCATGTCCCTGCATGAGGTGCGTTTGGCGCCAAGTCTCTATCATCTCCTTCGTATCGGCTGCTGGCCAGTCATGCTGACTAAACTGTCGCTCAAACTCCTCCTAGCACCCAATCCTCATAAACTCCAGTAACTTCTTTGCCTCTGGTGCCGCACTGATGTCTACCCATAGGGCCAAGTCTGCAATTCCTCATGCCACCTCAGTGAACCCTTCCAACTCTACCATGAATCGCCGAATGGATCCCCCAAAAAATGTTTACTCCCTACATCCAAAACATAAAATTCACACAAAGCATAGTATGTTTCCTTGAAATATCTCGCAAACAGGTCAACACTGTAAGGGGGTTGATCCCTTTGAGTTAGGGCTTTTTCATCCATGGTCAAGTGCTTCGGCCTAAAGGCTGGGACCCTGCTCCTATAGACCCTATCATGTGACTTGAATTCTTTGGCCAGTTCATCTATATCAAGTGGCCAATTGGTCTATTCATCCAACATGAAAGCATCCTCAATTGTCTTCTTATTGATGATGGCCAATCTCCCTCCATCATGAGCCAATATTTCCCTTGTTCCCTCTTTATATCTTCTGGCTATGGCTCTCACAAGATCAATGTTGACGAATGCATTAGGAACAACCATCTTCCCAAATTCAGATCCCAAACATTTCCAACTGGGATGTTCTCTTTTTTCTTGTTGTAGCATCTTTTCCACAAATTGAACCCCCAAAGTTCAATGATTGGGTCTCTGCAACCAACGTTGAAACCAATTTGAAAATCCTATGGTCTACTGCTAGCTTTTGCTCTCTTCTAAGTGTTGGTTGATCTTGGAAGCTGAGCAATGACTTCATTAGTGAATTTCCTCTTAGATTGAGAAGCAGACCACTCGATCATAATGAATTCTTGAAACTAGGGCTTATCAAACAATGGAATTCTTACGCAGGGTTTTAATTTTGCTATCAATTCTACCCTAGAAGTGCTCTAAAGAACTCCACTACAACAAGGACCGAAGATGAATGACTAAAGCAACAAAAGGCAACAACTAAAACCTCAAACTTTATTGCAATTGTTTTCACACAAGACTTAATGCAAAACCCTAACTTTTGAAAATTCAAATCGCAAAATTCACAGAGAACACTTTTAGCAATATGGTAAGCATGCAGAGATTCATGTGAGGTCGATTAAGCACAAAATTTGCTAGAAACGGTGCAATTGAGAGAATTAATGGTGGCTCGTATTCATCTTGATGGTGCGAACTAGTCGTCGCTTTTCAATTTTGAACGTTTGAGCATTTAACAGCTTCCTACCTGTTTTAGTTGGCAGCCAATAGAATTAAAATACATCACCAGTGGGCCTAGTCTTGTGCTGAAGCGGGTTTAGAGCATCTCTGACAAATCATGCAATCGTGTGTCAATCCTGACCTTTGACTTTACATTGTGTTTGCAGCTTAGGGCCTGTTTTCCCCCGACGGGTGTGTGTGTGTTCAATAGTGCATAACAGTACAGAAATGTAGGAAATATGAAACTATACAGCAATGCAAGTAAACAGAAGAACTCATATGCCTGATGTCCCTTACTAGGTTTAGACATGTTTTAACCATAAATAATCTATTTCAATATACTTATGAGTCAAGCTAAATATATTAGGTGACATCTCCACCTTAACATGAATCCAAACAGTGATATTCCACCACTCAACCAATTATCTATTAACAAATAAATTGTTCATCTATCATACATCCATAACTCTTAATGCAAGTGTCAAACCAATTGTAATGTCCCCTACATGGAAACATCTCCTTTCCCAATTTCTTAAACACTAGCAGTAGTAACAAAGATAAACATATTCTCCTTCCGTTTATTGTTTTATGAACTCTTACTGATCACAATCTAATATTATCATTTGTCTGATTAAGACACTATGTATATATATAAATGCATGTGTTTACAACCCTATCGATATTACATCATATATATATATATATACTGACTTAATTATATACACATAAATTAATTAATTAATTAAATAATATAATCAATTATTGATATGTTTGCTTAATGACCTGTAATATACCTTATTGGTATTAGTTATTAATATATTTAATGGGTAGTAAAGGGCAGACAGATCTGATGCAAAACAGATCTGGTCTGCCACCATTATGAATTTAAGTATTACTATTATACCAACTGCAGTCTATGTTAATATTATAATTAAATTCTGCATACAACATCATATATATATATATATATATATATAAACAATTATGCGTACCACAAAGAATAAGAAGGTTACTGCAATTCTGATCTCATCACTGATCTAATGTTACTAGATGCTTCTTATTTCCTTCCCTTGATCAATGCCTAAAAACCAATAATTATATTTAGTGGGGTGTAAGGGCAGACAGATCTGACATGCGTCAGATCTGGTCTGCCACTATATAAGAAATTAAGCAATCTATATTAACATTACTATTAAATTCTGCATTCAAAGATTATTTAGACTTCATATGTTAAGCATACGTATTAAGCCATCCTCGTGCATACCACTGAGAACAAGGGTGTTTGCTGTCGATGACTTCCTAATCCTTTTCCATCCCCCCTCGTTGAATGATGGAAATGTCCTCTTATATCGTATGAAATGGAACGACATGTCTTATGCCCATTTCAACATATCCCTTCCTTCATTAATCACATCCTTCCATGACTAATTAATCGGTGTTGACTGTTGTAACCGCTTAATTATCATCGTGTTTCCTAACTCAACCACAAACGCTGACAACAATATTGTTTATTATTTGCCCTTCTAATCATCGAAGCGCTGCCTAGCAATATCGATGACTAATCTTTTGCTTGGTTAAGTCGTTATGACTTTATCGCTGTCATCTGCATATTCCAAACTCTGCCTAATATCGATGACTCTTATAACCATCGATTAGATACATTGATGATCTGGTCAAGGATGTTGAATTATTAGTCAAGGATCTCCAATAATATTATCGATGTCTCAACAAGACTAATCTTAGTCTTCTCCTTAAGTCGATAATGATGGCTGTGATTATCATGGCTTACTTAACCAATTTATTATTAATATTCATGATTAATTATCATTGTCTACAGCTAAGGGAACAGCTCTGATACCTGCAAACCCCTTAGTCTTTATTTACTTCTCAGGTTATTGATGAGGATGAAGGCAGTTTTTATATTCTTTTTGTTACATATATTTTCTGAATTTATTTATTATTATATTTGTTTATAATATTTCTAAATGTTCATAATATAATATTAATTTACTTTTATTTGAATATTTATAGTAATAAATATTATAAATAAATAGGTTTCAAATAATCATTCTTTGGTAATTAATTAAAAATAATTATTATTTCATTTAGGATCAAGGAGGGGACATGACATATGCCTGTATTCATTAATGCCAAATGCCAGTACATTCAAAACATAACTTTCTTCAACAATCTCTACACCCTGAAATAGGAAACCAAGTAGAAATATATAGGTGTCAGTGCAGGTTGTCTGCAACTGCCGACAACCGTCACGTAACCACCGACCCTTAACACACGTAACATTCTAATTACAATATGACATAATTACCCGACAACATCATCCGCCCCAAAAAAGGTCATCTTCTAACGACGTACAAACAAAATGGGAAATGACATGAAGACCAAATATGAAAATCAAAGTTGAGGGGGTACAGAGGGCATCCCTGATGAAGAAGGGGTCGGTGGTGCTGCTACTGCCAACTGCTCCCTCAGTTGGTGAACCTGTTGTGTCTGATGTTGGAGATCTCGCTCGGCTACCAATTGCCTCTCCCTAGATCGTTTCACCATAAAAACTGCTTCCATAAGCTCCTTCTGCTTCCCATCCAACGCCTCTAAGGTAGATGTGAGACGAGTCTCTAGGGCTGCCCGTTCTGCTACCTCGTGTGCACGCACCACTGTCTCTCGGGCCAATTCTGCCTTGGCACAAGCCAACTCCTCCTCTAGGCTGGTCGCTCGGGCCCTCTGTTGTGCCAACTCCATCTCCATCGTATGCAAGCGAGTGGCTAGCTCCTCTCGAGCTGTGATGGTCACCACCCACTCTGTCTCTACTGCCGAGGCACCATGCTGGGTACGTCTGAGCTCGTAGTACCCGTCCCGGAAGGCTTGCTCTACCCGTTGTAGCAGCAAGTGTACTCCACTAACCCCAACCATCTCCTCACTCCTCCAATCTACCAACATCTAGGGAGTCTCCACAGCAGGCCAACCCCTAGCCTCAAAACATCTCCCAAACTCCTCAGCACACCCTCTGGTGGTGAAGGCGAGGAGTCCCTCAACGGCAAACTGCTCAAAGGTCCACTCCTGAATAGAGCCTGCCAATCTCCGTGTGTTGGCCTCAACCTCTAGTGCCATCCTCTACGCACTGGCTCCCATCTCTGCCAAAAATATCTCTATGCCCTTTGTCTGGCTCTCGGTAGTGGCCTGCTCCTGTTGCTGCATCTCTATCATCTCCTCCTCAAACCCAACAGTGTCCTGCAGGAAGTCCATCGCCAACTCCTGTTGTCCCGCCTCCTAATGAGAACTACCCTGATCGAGGTCCACAATCTCGGGAAAAGGACGTGGCTAGGGTGAGGCAGGGGGGGCTCCCAGTGGTGTCATTGGAGGCATCTCTTAGCGACCCAGCCACACATCCATGGAAGCATCATCATCTATGGTCACCATGCCCTCTACTGTCGTGACCTCCGTATGAACCAGTTCCTTCCGTACGATAGACCCAATGCAAGGAGGTTCACTGGGAACCAATGACACTACTGGAACGTCCTCTATCGGAACTGTTGTGGCGATCCTAAAGGGTGTAGGCAATGAAGGTCGGGGTCTCAACTGCCCAAATCCTGGGATGGGTACGACTGGTATGGCTCCCACCGTTACCCTCGAAGTCTAGAGAGGTGTCAGTCCTCCATCCTGAGTCAATACTACTAGTGCATACACTAGTCGGCCTACTCCCGCAGGTCGCACTCCACCTGTCGGTAATCCACGGATTCCTCTCGTCACGTGCCCAAAAGACACTGCGTGGCCACTACTCTGCTCTGTACTAGGGGCTTTCTCTACTTCCTTCCGACTAGCAAGGCGGAATGTGTCATGACTCTGGATGCTCCTAGAAGAAGTGTCCTCAGAATCGTCCCCTTCCTCTGCACTATTATCAGCCTCTTCTTCGGCATCCTCGTCAACTGTCTATGTCTCCTGTTCCGTGTCTACCTATGGTGGTCTTCGTCGCTTCCTACTAGAATGGGCTTCCCCGCTACCTGCCATGGTATCCAAGTGGGTGCAATAGAAAATGGTTGGTTGTGAAGGGTCCCTCGTCTCCCGAGGTTTCCAAACATGCTTCTCCAGCGATACCTGTGTGCGTACAGCGTCGAGAAACAACCCTATTGTTTACGATTGTTCCCTTTTAGAAACATCATCTTGTAATTTTATAAAATGGAGCCTTTCGTCTCTATTGTATATATCAAATATCAATCTATTATCATTTCAAAATCAAGCAAATAGGAAAAAAATATTGAACCCTTGTTTTCACAGGCAGAGCTATTCAAGCAGATAAAGTAAAAAATAAAAACTATAGTCTTATCATGCAAAAGGGAATTAAAAAAATAAATCATGCAAAAGGGAATTGCTAAGTCGCAGGAAACAATGCAACAGAGTGAAAGCCAAAAAGAGAAATGGAACATACACTTTGAAAGGGTATTAGTAAATCATAACTAACAAAAGTTTTGGGGAAGCCAAATATAGCTGCTCAGTTGGATGGAGAAAGGGGCAAAAATAGTAGCCACTACTTCTATAAAATAGAATTAAACTTCATTTTGAAAGGACAGTATTTTACACAGCAGTGAGATTATACAAGACAGCAATAGGAAGTTTTGGATAAACAGTGAATAGATAAAGAATTTTGGAGGTTTCAATTGGGTATAGAGAGCTGCTTGATTTGAGGCTTCCAACAGATTTGAACATACCATTCTTACTGAACTCGTACGTAGATCTACCTCTCTTTTCTTTTCTCAAATTAATTAAAAAAGATCCATGAAAATGTATCTTCATTTCGAGCAATTGTCATGAGTAGGTATAATATACATAAACCAAATTGTAGTATTCTGTTTGGTAAACTTATTGAATTGAATTAATTTTCAATTGCAACAGCAGAATTATTATATCACTGTTTTTTAATTTTGATCATAAACCAGAAATTTAATAACCATGAGCACATATAATATGCACTCTTTATGTGCGTGTGTATGTGTATGTGTCTGTGTGAATATATTTAGTATGTGTTTTTATGACTGAAATTATGATAATTCTCCTCTCTAATTTTTTTTTACTTAAATCTTTGTAACTGAATCATTGAACCACTGCTATTGATTTATAAATCACTTATCAATTTTTCTTTTATGATCGCAATTGCATTTAAAGAATTTCCTGGATAATGATAGCTTACGCCATGGGTAGACACACACACACATTCATGTGTGTGTGTGTGTACACGCATGTATGTGCTCACTTACCTTCATATTTACTTGATATTTTTAGACAAAATACTTGTTCTATCTATATTTGAATCTTCTTCTTATCTGTTTCAAAGACATAATTTGGATAAAAATCAATGAAATTTTCAGCTTACATAATTGTAATAGACTAAGCATGTTTATTTTGTATTGCATGCATGACTAAACCTTTAGAAACTTCTTTTCATTAAAAAGAATCTTGAATAATAATGATTGCACGTAGAATCTTGATACCTATCATATGCATAAAAGTGAAAGAATGTTAATCATTTTAATGTGTATGCATGTTGCATGAGTGATTTCCTTAAAGGAAGGTAGTTTTCTTTGTCTTGCACCATCCGGTTTACATTCTTGGGAATGGGTGTTGAATATGGATGAACAGAGAAGGATGGTCCACTTTTTAGGATCTTCTGTTATTTTAAAAGTACTTTGATCAAAACCATGCTTTCATTGAAATAGATGAATTAACCTAGCAAATTATATAATATGTTTCATACAAACAAATGCATGTAGATATATAAGGTTGCATTGGGTTTCCCTCCGACCTATTGTTTTGCAGTAGCCAAGCATTTCGTGCAGGGCTTGGTATCTTTCGTTTCAAGGAAAATTTCAGGGCAGCACAAGCTTCGTGGTTGGGCAGAAAAGCGCCTAAGCCAAGTTCGCGTCTCTCGAGTTAGTGGATAACTGTTGAGATTGATGGCATTCAGAGACCTATTGTCTATATTTTCTCTATCAGTTCTTACATGTTTTTTTTTGTATTGTACCTTATATGATATTGTGGTGGACATATGGCATGTGATACCTAGATTTTGTAATATTATTCCAACATTTTCACATGCTAATACCTGGATTAAGCACTATGTTATTGAGATGTATTTGACATTGGATATGAATATTGAGCTATTACTTTTAGTTTTTACATTATTGTATTTATGAGAATTTATTTATTTGTGAGATAAATTTTAAAAGGAAAGAGCCCTTACAATAAATAAGGGAAGACCTAGAGGGCCTATTGAGCCTAGTGTGTCATTGCCATGCCATAGATGTTGGGACTCAAAGGACAGAGGGTTTCACCAAGGGAAAGAAATGAGCTGCTATTGTTGCAAAGTTATTTGATCTGCAATCATATGAGGTGGTTGAGTATTCTATTGTTAACTTTTTCTTTACCATACAATTTCATGTGGCGCATTTTTGTATTTCAACCAAATATTCAAAGATGTAATTGTTTAATGATATCCGATTTCCACAATCCATAATGAATAATGTAACTGTTTCTGAATTAGATTGTATAGAAAAAAAAATTATCAACATTTCAGATCACACTACATAAATGTGAAACAAAAGATCCTTGACAATGATTAGCAGTCCACATTGAGGTAAGAAATTATTGTTTTTTTTTAATTATTAATGTTTCTCTATTTTCATTTTGTGCGATAGCATTCACTATTTTTCATTTGAGTCTCAATCTTTTTTGAAAATTTAATATTTGTAACTTGTTTGCAGATATTTTTGCTCCATCTCACTTATTGTGAGAGTCATCAAATATGTCGATACAAACTACCCTGGCCTTCAATAGATTTCCGAGACATTTGATAGCATGCTTGGGAAAGTGAAAAAATCCATTCATAACAAGGATCCTACTTTGGGATTTTGAGGAGTATATTAAGTCCATTGTGACGCAATGGTTCAACACTATGAACGCCCCACTTCATATTGTATTGTAATGTCCCCATCTAAACGATCAAAACATGATAACATAATAAATAATAATACAATTGAAATATAAATATATATATATATATAACCAGATAAATGAATAAGAATGAACTAAATAAAATCTTAATAATAATAATAAACAAAATTTAATATGTAATTTATATTTATTAAATATTAATATTAATTTCATAGTTATCAAATAATAATATTGATTATTAATTCAATAACCAATAATAATATTAATGACAGATATTAATTATTTCATTACAAATGTTAATGAATAACTCTTTAATTCTTTTTGGTGCAATTCCTTATTCCCCCTAAAAGACAAATTTATGGGGCCCACCTCTTAATGTTAGAGTCCTCAATAAAAGACAATCCTACGTAAGAGACTGACAAGGCAGCAATTTATTAATTACTAAATTGCAATAACCATGATTTCTTATAGAGCAGCGATAAATACGAGGACAATCTAATAAAATCAAGACAAAGTCTAAGGTTCAGTCTTAAACAGAAAATCATTTCCAGCACCCCGATTTATGATAGATGAACCATAATCTGCCATTTATCAGTAATTCAAGAATATCAATGATCGATAGATTAATTATGAAGAGGCACGATGGATATTCATCATTGAATTAAATACCAATGCCGTACCATGCGATTTAGGGAAAAAGGGGATCAAAGATAAACTAACTACTAATGACTAAGGGTGTGATTAGACATTTTTGAACGACCACGATTGTGGAATGGATACAACTCTTCACTCACATATTTAAGGGGAATCATATCCTCACAAATGGGGGGGCCATAGAATTTTTATTATCAGAATTTCTGATCCTTTGGATCTTTAAAAGCTGAGCAGATTGGCCTAGTGTCAGTAGAGTAGCATAGAGAACAGAATCAAAATAAGTAAGAGCACCGTTAAGCCTAGGTGCAAGCACACATCTTCATATCAAGGACAACGATACCCAAGTTGTAGATTACTATAATAATTATAATTCCTTGGATGCATATAGGACTACAATATATCAGAAAAGATCGAATACTTCTTACAAATCAAAACGGTATGAAATGTAATTCAGATTTATACTAGAATATATGAAGAGTGTTAGTGTTGTGAAGGGAAGAATATACGATACAATGCTATAGAGCAAAAGGTTGGAGAAGACATAGCCACATTTATGATTGGACTTCGAAGAAAGATATTACCACATTTATGATCAGCACAAGCTAGGGGAATCTATCAAGATAAGTCCTATCTTCTAAACTATTATTAAAATATTAAGTCAATATTATAATGAAATGTTCTCCTTTCTAATAAAATTTATGTTTATTAATATATTAAAGTTCTTATTTCAATTTAAACTTGATGTCCCAGGGCTGAATTATGGTAAGTCTTGAATGGGGACATTACATGGTAGCCTATGCTCTAAATCCCAAATGGTATCTAAGCCTAGGAGAGTGCCTCCATCTCATGATGAAGTGAAAAAAGGGCTCACAAAAGGCCCTTCGAAAAATGTATATTGACGAGGAGTCTATTTTACTTCACAAACAATGGCTAGCTTTTCTCAATCTCCATACTACAACATTCAACAAACAAAAATAGGGATAGATAGAGCTACATTAGCTCAAATTGACCCTATTGGATGGTGGATGTGGCATGGCAAGGATGCAACAGAGTTGAATATACTTGCACTTCACCTCCTTTCATAGGAGGTTAGTTCCTCTACTACAGAGGGGAATTGGTCCACATAGAGCTTCAATTAGATAGTCGATAGAGACAACCCTAACTGATGATGGGTAGAGAAGTTGGTGGTACCACATCATTACGCTTTGCAGCTTCAAAATCTATAACCTCCTAAGTATTGTCAAATATAGCCACACATTGGCATGTTGATCTAATAATACCACATAGGTTGATGAGGAAGCATGAGGGATTGGATGGGGTTCCATTGGATGAGACAGCCCCACATAGTGGCAATGACTCAGACTCAAACTTTGATTCTAATGGGGTGTTTCCAAACACTAATTAAGGATAGCTGCATATGTTTAATGTTTATGTCATTTTCTATTTGAAATTTGGGAAATTTGAGCATTTTGTTGTAAATTTTATATAATATGTGTATAATGACATAGAAGCAATAAATTTTGTTAATTTGTTTGTCGACTCTCTTTTGAAATTTCAATTCAATTCTTATGTTATGTACCAAGGTTCTATAAAGTATATGATGAATACCTTATCAATGATATCACATAAATATATGAAATTTCCTTATATTTTCAATTTTTCCCTTTTTTAATAGTCATCCCCTCCTATACCCCAGCAAAGGCCTCCTACAAATGCATCCCCCCATCCCCATCCCAAAAGACTGGTGGAAAACACCTATTTTCAAGTTGCCTGCCTATAATGCACTATAAAACAAACAATTGCAAACAATATGGGCAAAGAACAATTATGAAACAAAATCATTAAGAAGGATGAGCAATTCACATGCATGTCAAGCATCTATGATTAGAAAACAAATTTGAGAGAAGAATATTGGACAATCCCAAGACAGCAAGATTTACTTGCCTGAGCTTTTAGGTTTCCTTCCAAAGTAGGAATATACTCAGCCATGCACCTTCAATAGCATAAATAAAATATTAGTATTGGAAAAAATAAGATTTAACCAAATCCAGAAACAAAAATAATATAATCCCAAAATATACCCACATCCCATCCACCCATATTGGAAGCTTCATCTCTTCAACATCAAATAAATCCTTCAATGATGTTGAAGAAACCAACTTGAGATGTGGAGCAGATGGCAGTGCAGGTTGTCTTTTCCTTACAGGAAAGATGACCTGCATTTATCAAATATAAATGTTAACTCTAAGCATTATAAAACAATGAAAACAACCACATTTTTCAGGTAAAAAGGTCTTTTCTACTTCTAAAGAAAGAAGTAGCACTGCTTTAAATTGTAATCTTGAAAATCATGTAAGGAAAGAATCATCACGTAATTGTTTAAAGCAATCAAGTGAAAACAAAAACTGTCTACAAATATACATATGAAAATGTAAAAGACAATGCTAACCCATTTTACAGTCCAAAGCAATCAAAATGACATCCTAGGTGCAAAAGGAGATCTTTCTTAGCACATTGGAGACAACTAAAGAATATTTACCTATAATCAGAAAGTGTTATATGACTAGCAGATGAATGAGAACATTGAAACAAATACATTAGAGGTGTTTAGCCATGGCAAGGAATTCAAAGTGCATGCCTAGGAAGTCAGAATCAAAAAGCAATAATATTTCACCAAGTCAAACAAAATGGCAATTTTTCTAGCAGTGCCCACTTTGGCTTAACATGCCACCTTCAGACATGCACTTTGTCAAAATGACTTAAAAATAAAGACACCTCTAAGAATGCACTTCTCGAGTCATGAAGAAGGGTAAAGTGGCAGCATTTCTCAAGCTCACACATTTAATGCTCCACCCAAAAGTGAATTTTTTAAACCATACTGGAAGACGCATAGCATCACTTTGACAAATTTGAAATTTCAAGTGGCCAAGTCTTCCTAGGCACACTCTTCTCACATTGCTAGAAATTCACACTCCCAAAGAACAACTTTTGAGAAGCTAAACCCTCCTAGGTGCGCACTCAGCCTTGCTTTGCCAATCAAGGCAAAAAACATAAAGAACTTACGCCCAAAAAAGAATGTGTGGCCATAGAGAGCATTATAAATCTGCCAGTACTTTATTTTGATGTTCCAAATTGGAGTGCTCAAGTGTTTGGCGACCAAAAAAGTTGAAATGTTTCGGTTTTCAAATCTGCAAAGAATTAAGGGGGCTACCTGTGATGTTTCGTATAGATTTCAGTACTTTCACCATGGGGAGGCACCAACAAGGTTGGCGTTGAGAATCCTTAGCATTGCAAGGGCAGATTTCAGATTTTGTTAAAGAGTTTGTAAATATTGTGCCCATTTTACTCCCAATGATCCCATGCTCCAGCAGTTTTCAACTTGTCCTCTAGGGTTTAGTGCCATCAAAATCTCTAGATCCAAGTACTAGGGTTTCATCCTTTCACAAGGGTTTGAAGATTGGTGTTAGCATCTTTGCGTGAGAATTATAAACAACTTGTAAACATCCTACAAGACATCTAGGCTTGGTACCATAAAACCTCCATATATTGTGACTGTTTCAAGACTGCTCCTAGAATTTTAACGATCGTTTTACAGAAAATTTCAGTCACCAAAGGGTGAAAAGAATAACAGTCATAATTGCAGATTTGTGCACACATATTCCCTTCTTTTTGTTGATTTTCATGGTTTTGCATGGCATTTTTTGTGCACGTTTGCATGGCACTGATTTTCAAGGATTTGCACAACAGTTTTCTACCCATTTTCCAAACACAAAAATTACACTTTCAGTTTTCTGCTGTGATAAGGCACTAGGGTTTTCAATTTTAAAATGGCATTCCAAGATTATATTATGGAGCCAAAATCACTATAAGTGAACAAATAAACTTTAGTCAGAGATACACATACACCTTAATGATTAAGGGATAGTGGGTTAGCGCAAGCTGCCTCTTTTCTGGTTTCAATCTAATGTCAAGAATTGGTTTTAGCAAGTGTGCATCATTATGACCCAAGAGAAGAGAAATTTGTAATTTTGATGATTAGGTGGTGCATAAATTTGACCCTGACTTCTTCAAAGTTGCCTAGGGTTGCAACCATCTAAGGAAACTCAAATTGTTGACCTAGACAAATCTGAAAAGGACTGGAATGATAATTTGAAAGTATTAGAAAGAGGTGGGAAAAAAATGGTTGCTTGAACTAGAAAGACCAAAAAGGTTTCCAATGGTGTTGATGCGAAATGATTTCAAGAATAAGTTAAGTATTATGATTATCTTGTTTAATAGGGTAATGAGGCAGCTAGAAGGAAGGACGTTCAAAATTTGGATGTTTTACATCATTAGCATCATTTGTGAAGGGAAAACTTTCCTCAACTGAGTTTAGCATGCTCAAGAAAAGGATAGAACACTAGCTCTAGATACTCCGAAGTTAGAGGAGTTTTCAGATTATCTTTTTTGGTGAATCCTATTTTTAGAGTGAGGTCACTAATTTGGATGGAGGATAGAGAACTTCTTTTTAGTTTACTTTAAACAGATTGATTATTTATAAGTTTTACCTTTAAAGTGTTTTATTTCCAGCTTTTCAGATAACTTTAGTTGGTTATATTCAGTGTTCCACGGGCGTTGGGGACGCGGGGACGCGGGGACGTGTTTCCAGGACGGGGGGACCAAGGGCCTAAGTTTGGGGACAGCGGGGGGGACGGCGGCGGGGGGGGTGGCGGGGTGGTGGTGCTCATATAGTTATACATATACATATAGTACTTGAAAAACTAGTTTTGAAAAGATGTATGACAGTATAACAGTATAAGAATTAGATTTCAAATGAAACTATAGGAAATACCAAGATTACTTAGATTAGTAATACTAATTGCTAAATGCTAAATAAAATTTGACAAATGAAATTGTCAAATTGGAGATTTCTCATTTCTATTATATCGAAAAAGGAAAACGAAAATATGAATATCTGATGCCATTGCAAAGTATATAATAATAAAGATGATTACATGATTCATCATTACAATGAGTAGCCAAATACAAATACGTGTAGCAATAGCATTACAAAAGAGACTAGAGTCAAAGACAAAATGACAAAACTCAAAATGTAGCTAATGGAGGCCTCTAATCATCTGCGAACTCCTCCTCACTGAAACTGTTGGACTCCTGAAGATCAAGGTCCCTCAAGCTCACACCAACTAGCCCTGCATCTGAAGTGGTAGGATCATCCTCATCAATCTGTGAAGGCTCCTCTGGCTCTACATCCCATCGTGCCGCTAGACTCTCCTTGTACACAAGTGTCTTGCGGTCCATGAGACGCAAAGCACTGTGTACAACCACAAGCTTCTCTGCTCTCTTAGAGGTAAGTTTGTTCCTCTTAAGAGAGTGGATGAAGCTATATGTAGACCGGTTCCTCTCAACAGCTGAAGAACTGGAAACTTGGGATAGCAGACGGATGGCTAGAGAAGTGGTCAAAGATTTCGGGCCATGACAATTCCACCACAAAAATGGGTCCTCCTGTGCCATAGTGTCTATATCCATCTTTGCCGCATCTGAATAACCTCTAAGAGTGGCAAATCTTCCCCACTCAGTGTGCATTGTGTTGGCATCTCTGGAATCAAACATCTTCTCTATGCACCTAAAGAAACCCGCCTTCACCTCATCATCCTGAATCGGTGTCAGTCTACCCGGTCTAGCCTTGTACCACCTAGGATTCAAGGCAAAGGCAGCCATATGCAAAGGAGTGTTCAACTTGTCCCATCTACGGTGAATGATAGGCCGGATTTGCTCATTGTAGAATGCTAGAGAGGGGTCCTTCACTCGCACAACAACCCTCATCTGGTCAAGCATAGAGTCAATGCACTCATACACCTCTCAAAACTTAGGTGCATCCCCATCCCCACATCCGATCACCTGGAATACTGGAGAAATGATGGAGACAATGTATTTCGCATCAGTCCAAAACACATCACTCTTCACTATCTCCTTCACCCTTCTCCCTTGCTTTGTCTTGGCCTCAGCCCACTTATTCCACTCATTAGTCATAACCATGAGTTGCAATGCCTCTTGCAACTCAATCATTCTCTCCAAGAGAATGAAATAGGATGCATATCTAGTCTCAACTGGTTTCAAGAACTCCTTCTTCGCGAAGGTCCTGAAGAGTGCATGTGAAGTGTGGTGGTTGCACATAAACATCTGCACATCTCTCGCATCGGTGACCACTCCTCTAATCCAGTCTATCTTCCCCATGTCCTTGAGTGCATTGTTCATGGCATGCACACAACATGGGGTCAACCAAATGTGTCTATAGGCTGCCTCAATGGGTCTCCCTGCTGCTCTACACACATGGGTTGCATCTGTCACTACTTGGACCACATTTTGTGGCCCAACCTCCTCAATAGCCTCCCTGAGGACCTGAAACTGGAAATCAACATCTTTACGATGCCCTGTACAATCAACTGTTCTAAGGAAGTATGGACCCTCTGCACATGTGACCATGACGTTGATGAGTGGACGATGGCTAATGTCTGTCCACCCATCCATAACTATGCTGCACCCCGATGCCACCCAACATGCCTTCATCTTCTCCATCAAAATATTGATCTTGGAATAGCATTTATCCAAGATCGAGGTCCTCATTTTTCGTCTCCCCTGGTGGCACATAAGATGGTCCTCCCTTGGCCACCATAGCCATCATCTCCCTATAATAAGGAGACCGTGTAACATGAAAAGGAATGCCATTGGCAAAGAAGAACTTGCCAATGGATTCATCTATCTCATCTCTTAGCTGCACATTAAACATATCAGCAATGGGGTTGCTTTGTGGTGTCTGCAACCTACGTTTCCCAGCCCTGGCGGCAGTAGAAGTGGAAGTGGATGGAGATCCAAACATCATTCCTCCCGTCTACAAAGCATGAGAAGTATGTGGCACATTCTGGTTGCCCTGAAGTGCTGCCCTAGCAGACAAAGTAGTAGGCATTGAAATATTTGTGTCATTTGGAACCCCCAAAGCCTGTTAAACTCAATTCTGTACTGTATATTTTTAGCTTCCTCCAAAAACTTACAATGTTTCACGCCTTTTCCTCTCCAAAATAGAAAGTGTGCATTCACCCTACTAATGCTACCGAACCATTCAGTGTCACAAATGTTGCACTTCCACTTCCTTGTTCCCCCACTTGAATGTGATGTGCCTTGTACTGATATTCGTGAAGCAAACTGTTTTAGAGGAGACTTAGGATCAAAATGACCCCTAGCATATGGTGCCAACAACTCTGAAGGGCAACCTATACTAGCTGGTGCACTCGCCATAGAACTAGATTGGGCTCCAGGATCAGCCCCATGGTCACCCCCCTCATTTTCAGGTTCATTTTGAAAATGGAGCTCCAGGAACATGTTGTGAAGCCAAAATCACTTTGTGAATGAAAATGATTTTGTCAAAGATACTTACTTGGTAATGTGAACATCATTGATTTACACCTTGGATATAACAAAAGAGTGCAGTAAATTTGCAAAATGATTGAGGGATAGTGGGCCAATGCAAGCTGCCTCTTTTTTGGTTTCAATCAAATTATAGGAATTGGATTTGCACGTGCACATCACTTCGTAATTTATTAAATTCGTAATTTTGATGCTCATGTGCGGTGTAAATTTGACCCTGATTTCTTTAAAGTTGCCCTAGGGTTGCAGCCATATAAGGAAACTCAAATTGTTGACCTAAAGAAATATGAAAGAAGTAGAGCGATAATTTGGAAGAGCTTTCCTTGAGATGAAAAGACCAAAAACATTGCCAAAAGTGTTGCTACAAAATGATTTTATGGATGAATTAAGTATCATAATTGCCTTGTTGAACAAGGTTACAAGACAGTTGGAGGCAAGGATGTTCAAAAACTGGATGTTCTACATGATTACCATCATTTTTGAAAGATAAAATTTCCTTGATCGAATTCAGCATGCTCAAGACGAGGACCAAACATTAGCTTCAGTTTCACCAAATTCAAAGGAGCTTCTTAATTAGCTATTTAAAGCTAATCCTATTTTAGACTGAGGTCCTATTTTTGGGTGGGTGCAAGATAACGTTTTTTTAGTTTTTCTCTTCTGAGCTTTTATCTAAACACTAGTTTGAGTTTTTAAGTGTTTTAGTTCAAGCTTTTTAGTTATTTTCAGCAGGTTAGCTTTACAGACATTGATTTTTGAAAATAATTAATGATCATCTATAACGCCAAATTTAAGTGCTTTGTGCACAATACTTTCTTAATGATAGTTGATCCTCCACTTATGCTGCTGAAATTATTATTCAAGTTTCTGTTCAATCTGATAATCCTGTGTGATTTCATTGAGTGAATTGAAAGTGAATAATAGCATCAAGCTCTGTATTGGTGGTCGTGTCTTCTAAGTAGTAGCTTCATATGTAGCTTTAGCTATTTGATTTCTGAAATTTAGTGTTTTTTATGTTAGATTAGTTTACCTTTATTTGGTTTCTACTTTTATTTAGTACGAGAAGCGACCCTTGTATCAGAGCAGTTGTTGATTCATCTAGTTTAGACCCTTTAAAAAAAAATCTCATCTATGGGAGAAGAGTTGATTCAATCTTGTGCTCATACACAAGGCTAAAAAGATGAGGCAAATTCACTTAGTTTATTTCACTTTGCAAAACAAAAGCATTCACAGATTTATTATGTATAGTGTGAGTACTTGTAGATTTTATCTATAGTTTAACATCTAGAGTTAGTTGTAAGTTATAAGGGAGTTTCACCTTCGAATTTGGCAAGAAGCTTACCTCATATATAGTCCCAATTTGTGTTGTACCTAAAGGTATAAATAAAATGCTAACATATCTTTCAATTATCTTTCCAGTTCCGTATCAAATTCCAAGAGATGATCATTAATACGTCAAGGCTATCATAACTCATTTAAAGTTTCCAACTTTTCCTCCACCTCAATTGGGAAGTAGATATCCTCACAGCAATTTGTATTATGTTCTTTCAAACAATAGTGTATGCATTTGACTCGTAGTTTAGATAATTAGCATGTACTCGCCATGAAATCCTACCCACAAGTTATCACTGCAATAACTTATGTCCAAGTTTGTGCAAAAAACTCACAGCAATGTTTGTTGAAAAAACTACCAAAATTCACCCTAGATCACAAAAAATTGTGCCACTATAATAACTCCCCCAAAATCAATTAAAAAGTAACATGAATTATTTCTCCACTTTGTTTTGGATGCCAACAACAAAATGAACCCTTATTCAAAATGGACAACTATACAATAAGGGTTTTTGCAGGTTGTGGTGTTGTGCATAAAGGTATGTTTTTATCTATTTATTTATTTTAGCTGATTAAATCTTTTTTTTCATATTCAACTTAAGGAAATAGCAAAATAGTGTGGGTATGCCAAAATGTACTTATTAAAAACATCCATTGTTGAAAAAAGTGCAGTTTTTGTCACATATGTTCTAAATAATGCTTTCCATTCTACAAATGTGAAAATGAGTTTTAAGATTAAACCTACATTTCTCATGATCATACATGTGCATCTAGTATGAACAGTGAAACGAGACTCGCCTAGACTTGACGAGTCGGAGGCACGCCATGCTCGGCAAGTTTACCGGCCCCAAACTCAGACCCAGCCAAGTTTTCTATAGACTCGCAAAGTCCAAGGACTCACCAGACTCGCCAAGTCTGAGCAAGTCCCAACACCTAGACTCTGCCACATGGCAGGGAATTAAAAAGTACAAAAATACATAAAATTAAAGGTTTTAAGTTTCTTTTTTCTTCGCTTATGTTTGCTCCTCTACCTTAAAAGCAATATCATTTCATTTTTAAGGAAAAATAGAAGGAGAAAAGAGAGTTGTGAGCAAATGTTAGAGTACATTGTAGGGCAACTAGCAAGGAGGTAGACCAAAAATCCATTGTTGAATCACATTTGGCAGCTTCGTGGATCACGTTTGGTGCACCAAGAGTTGTCTATTAACGATTCGAAGGAGTTCTCATTTGATTTCAAGTTTGATTTAAGAGGTAAGCTTGAATTGTGAAGGCTTTTTTGTGTTTTTTCTAACCAAAAATTGCATTTTTCTTTACATTTCACTTTTTTTTCTATTTTATTTTACTAAATCAAATAAAGAACCTTGGGGTTTTTTTCTTTGAACAAACACTAGGTGTTTTTTGTTTAAAAAAACTAATTTTATTGTTGCAAAACTAATTTTATTGTTGCAAACTCTACAATTTTTTGTATTAATTTAGTACTTATAAATTACAATTCACAAATTTTAATTTTTTTGTATTTATATGTCATTGAGAAGTCTTGAGCTTTTCAAATCATTTGTTTCACAAAGTCCAGAACCCCAGTTACAAGGGACCCATGTTGGAAACATGCTGAACTTTTCCGTAGGCAAGAAAAAGTAGAGGTGAAATGTTCTTATTGCAAAACAATTTATCATGGAGTTGGCATTATTAGATTGAAATACCATCTTGCAAACATACCCACCCATGATGTTGTGCCATGCTCACAAGCGCCTGCTAAGGTTATTTGTGAGGTGCAGGTGCAATTAGAAACATTTGAGCTGCAAAAAGAAATGAAAAAGAGGCAAAGAGAGGAGATGACAAGCATTGGTGGTAGTGGAGAGTCTTCTTCCATGTCTCGATTTTGTCCTTCTTTAGGTGTTGGATTTGTTCTTATTGCAAAACAATTTATCATGGAGTTGGCATTAATAGATTGAAATACATCTTGCAAACATACCCACCCATGATGTTGTGCCATTCTCACAGGCACCTACTAAGGTTATTTGTGAGGTGCAAGTGCAATTAGAAACATTTGAGCTGCAAAAATAAATGAAAAGGAGAAATAGAGAGGAGATGACAAGCATTGGTGGCAGTGGAGAGTCTTCTTCCATGCCTCCATTTTGTCCTTCTTTAAGTGTTGGATTCGGTAGGCTAATGTTGGTGGCGTTGTTGGTGTTGGTGCCGGTGCTGGTTTTGGTGCAGGTGCTGGTGCTAGTGCTGGTGGTAATGGCAGAATTAGCCTTGGGCCTAGAATTCATAAATCTAGGATGGATTCATTTTTTTGCCATGCACTACTTTTGGTTCCCAACTATCGATTGAGAGCATGAGTTGGAACAAGGACATACATAAAGCAGCTAAGCGTGCAATTGGAAACTTTTGGTACCATTGCACCATTCCGTTCCATGCAGCCAAGTAATTCAAATTATTTGATTTTTTTTAATTTATAGCTTGATTCTGTCTCTTGAATTTTTATATTTAGAGATGTCAAATTCAAATTTAAACATTCCATTTTACAATACTTCTTTTATTTAATTTATTTGTTGTATGTGTTAGCTCTCCTTATTGGCAAAATATGGTTGATGCCATTACTGATTGTGGGGTGGGGTTCAAAGCTCCTAGTGAAGATGACACAAAGCACTCAATTTTGACACATAAGGTGGTTGATGTAAAAGCCGCAATAGAGAAGCAACGGCTGATATGGAGGAAGATGGTTGGACTATAGAAGAAATAGGACATTGTTGAATTTTCATGTTTCTTCCTCAGGTGATTGTACTTCCTTCAATGCATTGATTTAGTAATTAATATTTTTAATTTATGCTTTATTGAATCATTGATTTTGTTTCTTTTTCAAGTGGCACCATATTCATCAAAACAATTGATGCTTCGGGACATGCAGAAAATGTGGTGTAAGTGGTGACGGATAATGCAGGAAATTATGTTGTTGTAGGTAGACTACTGATGGAGAGGCATCCAACATTATTTTGGACTTTATGTGCTGCCCATTGCCTTGACCTCATATTGGAGGATTCTGGCAACCTTCCATGGATCAAAACATGTGTGGGTTTGGCCAAAAACATTTGTAAATTTGTATATAATCACACATGGGTCCTCAACCTAATGAGGCAATACATGGGGCAAAAGAAGTTGGCTTGTCTTGGCATAGCCAGATTTGCTACAAATTTCATCACATTACAATCCTTGCTTTGGTCAAAGGGAGCTTTGAGGCGCATGTTTGTTAATGAGGAGTGGACTTCCTCATCCTATGCTACGACCACTACAAGGATTGTTGATATGGAAAATTGCATGTTTGGTGAGCGAAGCTTTTGGGAACCTGTTGCAGAGATTGTGAAGGTCTAATTCTACATTAATTTTTAATTTTTATTCATACTTTTCTTTTATTTAATTATTTTTGTTCACACTTAAGTTAATGTTTCACACTAATTGCAATTCACTGAGCTTTTGATAGTTCTCCTATGAGTTGTTGATAGGGATAAGTCCACAATGGGCTACATAAATGATGGCATGGATAGGGCCAAGGAGACCATTAGATCCATCTATGCGCGAGTTTACGGTAAGTATCGTCCCATTTGGGAGATCATTGATAGGTGATGGCACCTCCAACTTCACAGGCCCCTACTCATAGCCGCTTATTACCTCAATCCAACATTCCAATACCACCCTGATTTCAAGGTGGATGAGAAGAATCTGAATGGGCTCTACTCAATGATAGAGCATATGTCCCCTGATGTTACAACACAAATAGTCCATGAGATTAAGACTTTTAGTCGTGCACAAGGAGAGTTCTTTTCTCGTCACACGTACAAAGAAAATCGGATGACATTGCAACCACATAAAAATATATTACAGGCATAATTTAAGTTTTAAAATGTAATAAAATTTTACTCTTTTTTATATTATTATTAAATCTTGAAACTTAAAGTTGGCTACAGAGATTGATTTTTTTCTTTTTCCCATCTCAGATAGATGGTGGGAAATGTTTGGTGCTAATGTACAAAATCTTCAAAGGATTGTGCTTCGTATATTAAGCCAACCATGTAGTACTTTGGATTGTGAGTACAATTGGAGGAAGTTTGAGCACATACACTCCAAGAAGCACAATAGACTGTCTGTGGAGAGGTTGAATGATCTACTCTATGTTCATTACAACCTGTGTCTTCGCCATACACAGATTTTGGGCATTTATTCCACCCCTATTATTCTAGAGGAGGTCAATCCACAATCTGAGTGGATCACTAAGGCTGAGGATCCTATCTTTCGTTATGAGGACCTCAATTGGGTTGACCAAGTGGATAGAGAGGTGAGGTTATAGTCATGGCAGAGGAGGAGGATAGAGCACGAGTAGACACAAATGATGTTAGTGCATGTGGCACGGAGAAAAAAGAAAAGATTATGGCTATTGCATAATCTAGGACCTACCTTAAATGCCTTCGTAGGAAGGATGCAGGCTCCTCTGAGCTATAGACTTCTAGTTATTGTTTTGCTATTTCTTGGAACTTTTGATGCAATAAATTTCATAATCCATGAGTTTTGTATACATTTGACAATATTTATATATCTAAGTGTGTTATTTCCTTCAGCTACAATTTGCGTTTATACTTATGTGATAGATGTATACTTGTGTATGTGATCAAATTAGCTTCTATTTGATAATGTTGTTGTGTCTTTAAGGTTTATTGAATAAAGAGTGCATGAAACAAGTTTTAAATCCTTAAAAATCTCTGAGGTTCTTGAGTTTTCACTATGCTGAGTTCTTGCCGATTTTTTTTGCTGAGTCTGAGTTTGAGTCCAAAATCAGCTTGTCAAGCCCAAGACGAGTTTGAGTCTCGTAACTATGAGTATAAAGGATGAAGGTATCTATGGTTCAACCCTTAAATCATATATTGTGATGAGATATGGCTATAGTTTTTCTTGCATTCTTTGGTTAATAACAGTTTTGCGCTGGATCTTATATTTACAAAATTAAAATGTCTTCATACAATACTCCAAAAAGTGTTTGTGCATTATGACTTAACTTGTTTTTAGGTCTATAAGTGTATTTAACTCTAATTTTGATCTAGCTATGAAGGAAATCAGTAACATGGTCCATAAATTTAGTAATATGCATGTTTTTAAATTATATCTTTTAAATTTAATGTATATTTTAAAGTTAGATGAATTCGCCAAGTTATTGCCAAGCTTATTCCCAAGCTTTTGCTCAATCCCAAGTTTTTAAAAATTCTAAAACAGCCAAGCAATTACCAAGTCCCAATTCTTAAACTATGATAAGAGTTTGTCATTCAGTTTATAAATTATAGAGCCAAGTGCCTTTAAACGGCTAAACGATTGCTCCTTGACTATATCAGGCAAGGAATAATTCTTAAACCACATGAATCAGTTCAAACTTGAAGGAGAATGCCAAGGAGGGTGAGCCATACTGAGGGACTAGCATTATATACACATGATTTGATCTCAACTCTCTAAATATATCCAATTTAATCAACCAAATACTATTCAACCACCACAATGATTCCCAAAAAAAAGCCAATTCTCCCTATGATTGTATTAAATCTCTAACAAATACAGCAGTAAGTAAATTTGCTAGTCTTAGGCTTGAAAATGATATCCCAAAAAGCATACACATCTGCAATATTTGTGAAGCCCTTCTGGGATTGGGTTTCTCTATTTATATCCACAACTTCTTGTCATATGCTAGTGCAAAATTGAAGTCATCTCCAGATATTACCTCGTAATCCCATAGCACTCTAGAACTATTTTAATTTCAAAGCAGCAATTTCGTCTAAAAGTTAAAAGAGTTGTAGGCATAAACACTGATCTTGACAATTATCAAATTTCTTTAAAGCTTTCGACCAATGTTGTTGACCAGTTTCCACATGAGGCCATGAGACTTACTTTAATAGTCATAGCAGAGTAGCTGGAAACTCCTTTGTCCCTCCCTGGGCACACATTGGGCACGCTTATCCTCGTATCCGTTCCCGTTTCTAAAACGAACGCATGTTAAATACTATACCCACGCATGCCCAAGAAACCTTGATTTCCAACCATGCTAGATACTATGTGATTTGATTTTTTGAAAATTTGACGTAAATCTTCTTTTAATTTTAAAAAACTTATTAAAAAAAAAAGGTATAAACAAAACCTACACCAAATGAGAAAAACAAATGAAATGTTTTTCTATTTCTATGACCTGTTTTTTGGGTTATCTTCCAATGCAACTCTACTATTTTTGCATTTTGTAAAATGTTAAATCAACTTATCATTATTTATGTAGCAATTATGTGTCTATATTGCTTTTGAAGTAATGAAAATCTCCTTGAATAACTTAGAAAATTGTGTTAAATATATGTGTATGTGTTTTTTATGAATGACATATCCAACCGTATCCATATTGGGGGTCTTAAAAAATGGCCGTATTCGTATCCGATACCGTATCCGTATTTGTATCTATATCCATGTCCATGCAACTTTGAGTCATAGGATTCCACATAGTAATAAATCGTCTAGATTGTCACTGTATCCAAAAGGAGATTTCACCTTCCCCAATAATACTACATCAAAGCTTTAATTTATGCGTCATTCATGTTGCTTTTCTTTACAAGGTGATATCTAGATTGAAATTTCATTGTTGTCCCTTGAGAAACCTCCATTTCTTAAAGTTTTCCGAGCCCCTAAGATCCCATTGGAGATGCTTCATCTAGTTTGTAGGGCAATTTTCACCCCATGGAGTTTCACGAGGCTTTTAATCTATGCAACTATGAACCAAAGACAAGTGCTTTTCAAGTTTTTTACCCCTTCTTTTGGCTTCCAAAGACTTCCTTTTTTCTCTGGTTTTTTATCCACATTTTGGACTTTTTTATTCACTTACTATAATAATTATTGAGTTTGATTACTTGTTTCTTCTTTTGAGTTAAAGAGGTATTTGGTGGCATATCCCTAAGAACTTTGTTTGATTGAACATCACTGATATGCTAATTCTCAAATTTTACTCTCCATGTGATCAAAGGAAGAATATGCGGTACTCTACTGAAGGTTGATCTATTGATGGGGCCAATTTATCCTCCTATGCTTGTTACTTGGAGGGTTGTAACCTTGCTATTGTAAGAAAGCTACCTCCAATCTCAAGCAGTTCCTCTGAGCCACTGACATCCTTTTCTACCCTGTGCTGATCCGCATCATTTGATATCTAAGTTACCGGGTTCTTCCTTATAGGCCTAGGTTTCAATCCTGGTTCAACCATGTATTGGTCCAATCCTGGTACATCTTTGTGGCTTTGAACCCATAGAGAACCCGAGCGTCTGTGCAATACCCTAGGCAAACCGAGGGAACCCACAAAGAACCTGGGTGCCTAAGCAATACCCTAGGCAATCCCAGAGACATACCGAGAGCCCAAACACAAACCAAGACCAAAATCTGCTCACATTCCAATCTGATCTGTATTAGGATAGTTATTCTTTTTAAGTAATTAACTAAATTTTTAAAAAAATTAAAATAGATATTATGCATATTTATTTCTGTTGTTTGAGTACTTTGCTTAGAAAATAGAAGTAAACATCAAAATATGAATCTATTGAAGTGTCAATATTTACAACAGCAATTATAGAATATCAAATCAATTAATTGACGGAAGCTTCTGGCTCAATAAATCATCTACATAGTTTACTTCTTATAAGAAACGTTACATTATTCAGAACATACATTATTAAGAACCATAGTAAATTTCTAATGCTTAAATGTTTGATTTGTAAATTCTTTTAGGCTTAGGATTGCGTTTTTTACATAAGAACATTACATCATAACAAAATTCACAGCAGATTGAACAGCAAGCAATAGACTATGTTAATGAGAGTAAATAATAGCTATTTAAGGCTGTAGATGAATGATTTTGTAAGTTTAGATTTGTTCATATATCTTGTCTTGGTATAAAAAATTATAATTCACATTGATCAGCATTTATTAGAGCAGATAAACATACTGGTTGCATATTATATATAAAAAAATTAGTCAAACCAGCAAACCAGATCCCCAAACTAGAACCTAAACCCGAACCCAAACTGATAACTTAGTTTGATATTAATGCCCTCTTGAAAAAGGGATCAAGCATGAGCACAAATCTTACAACCATATCCTCCTTTGGTCTTAGAAACATATACAATGTTCTTCCAAACGGCCTTTTCCACTTCCATGTGCTCTTTCATCTCCATCCTAGGGCTTTTGAGTCTAGCTTCCTTCTATTATATGATTAGTCAGGGAAGTTGATATGCATGTGTCGTACTTTGTGCCAAGCATGGCAGCAAATCAGTAAGCACTCTAAACTACAAGAAGGATTCATTGAGAGAAGCAGCTTAATCTTAGTTGGGATAGGTTTTGAGATGCCTATGATAACACATATATGGGTGTAAGATGCCTCAATATTGTAATGTCCCCTACTTTGAGGCTGCCAGTTCCCAATTATACATCACTATGCATTTAAATCGGATTAAATTAAGAAACAATTAATGATTCATAATACATTTGACAGTTAACATACTTAAGCCCTAATTCCTTACTTCTCTCCTAATCATCAATGGAGGATGCAGAATTACTTGTCATAGGGTGCTTGGAAATAATCTACAAGAAGACTCCCTCAAGGCATTGGGAATGCATGTTCATACCCATTTCGGGACTCTCCCTCAAGGCATTGGAAATACATGTCCTTACCCATCTTGGAACTTACCTACCTTGTGAGGATTTACTCCGCCTCTCCCTACACAACACCTATGTCTCCTTTTAAGGGGCTATAGCAAGTGATTAAGGAATAGGCTACAAGTGTACTAACTTCAATTGGATTATGAACAATTATGTAATTAAGTATGACTGTCATACATATTGTAGTCTATATTAATATTACTATTAAATTCTGCATAAAAACATTATCAGGCTTCATATATTAAGCATACATATTAAGCACATCCCCATGCACACCACCAAGAACAAGGATGTTACTGTCTGTCACTTAACAACAGTTCTGATCTGATCTGATCTGATCAATGGTGATGATATTGGATGCATTTGATTCCTTTCCTTTATATCTCTCAATGTTTGGGAGAGGTCACACCTCTTCATCATGTGTGCCCTTTTGCAAGAGACACACCCTTTCACCATTAGCACCCTTTCAAAGAGTGCAACTCTTCATTATTTCTGCCCTTTGAAAGGGACACGACCTTTCATAATCAGATCTGCACTTCTTATTTAAATCTGATCTGCACTTCTGATTCCCCAAATCATCCCCCCTCAAATGAGGTTCTCTTCTCCCTTTTATATCTCATGTTTGAGGGAGTCACAACTTTTCATTTTATGTCTTTTGACCATTCATTAACTTAATTAAATATTAATTATTTTTAATTATATTCTTTTATATTTTAATTTAATTTATAAGATTTTAATTTTATTATTATTATTTATTATTAAATTCTATTTCAAAGTGGGGACATTACAATATTGTTCTTAGTAGCCCTGCTTATGCAAAATAAATTGTCAATTTTGTCACGTTTTTTGATGAGTGCATCTAAATTCCACATTTTCAATAGTGAGTTTGAAAATTAGATCCATGTCAGGATCGGCCCTGAGGTTCAGTATTTGGATTGAAAACAGGGGTCCATGGGTGAGCATTGTTTAGTCCTTAATGTAAGGTTGGTAACACTCACAGATAACACAGTGTTCTCCACACGTACTAGTTATTCACGTAACAGAACATTCACATATCACAGCATAAGTAGTAATGATAAACAACTAGACTGGAAGAGTTGTATCTTTATTCAATTATCCAGAATATATCCATACATAATCTCCCCTACCAAGGTTCCATCCAAACAATATATAGACCCGACGATTGGCCAAGTTGCCCTGTCACCAACTCCCAACTACCCGACGGAACCTCTCGGCGATGCAAGATAACCATAAACACAATTATAACTATCATTCCTACTAACATATGTTATTTACCCCTAACAAGCATAAAGTCTTAAACATTTTCAAATAACCACCAACCCCGTTTGAGAATTCAATACATATGACCTTTCTTAGAATTAAAAGAAAAGAAATCCCCCATAGGAGGCAAATCTCCTCATAATCTCCCTATTCCTAGGTATCCATTGTGAAACCAAGACAACTGAAGGCCATATCCCTTCAAATCAAGGGATCACAGCACATGCAGAAAGTTTTTTGTTTCGGTATTTAATTCTTCCAGCCGTCCAGATTCTACATGTGATACTTTACCTTGACAATCTGTTTTTGAACGCACCTCTAAACAATGTGTGGCTTCAGTCCTGCATCTTGTAAAGGTGGTGAATAGTTCTCCTTGTCTCTTCCACTTGGCAGGCTCTTTGATAGTGTTGGTTACCCTACCTCAATTTTGTCTCCATCATGCTACCTTTTACCACCATCAAAATAGCACTTAAACATATAAATCTTCCACTACATGGTTCTTGCAAAAATTTGGACAATTGTAAAAAGCTGAGTGAATTACTTTCTGCTATTCTCCTAAATTAATTAAGATTAATAATAATTTTTCAATTAAACACTAGCTTGTATCTTTGTACCACGATTTATAAAGGCTAATATCATCTACAACTATAATTTATTAGAAGCTTTTTATTATGTGTTTCCAAGATAGATAGAAAGCTATAATGCTAATCCCAAGTTCCAAAAACTAAATTTTCATTTATCAAAATCATGTCCTCCAGATATATATGCCAGAAAACCAACCCTGTCATCCCCAATTTCTCTAGACATCTCATCAAAACAGACAGACAATTAAAATTCTTACAGATGCCCAGCCACCAAAAACTGGCTCCAAATATTCATAATAATCACAAGTCGTGTTGACAAAAATTGGACCTGTAAGAATATCTGCTGCTGTTGTCTCAATAGACATCCAAGGACCTGTTTGCTTAAGTCAAGGTCCACGAGGCGCACGGCAAACTTTACCTCTTCTAGCTGTATACACATATGGTTACAGTCCACAAAACTGGTTTGGTTATAAACTCCTCTTATGAAAAATAGCATCAGAAACAAGATGACTAAACTGACATTAATTTGATTGGATCCAAGGCCTTCCTTACATTGTCAGCTCCAGATAACAAGCAAATCTCCACTCCCTGCAGCCATTGTAACAACATTAGATGTCTTATCTTTCTTTGTTGAACCCAAACCCAGAAACAGAAAGAATGAATAGTTATGCTCATTAACACATATAATAAGTATGTTCTAGACCTAAAGATGCAAGTATGTGATAGCATGAACATATTCTAGAAGGATACCTAATACTATATGATAATCAAATGATAATTCATGTCTTCCTAGCATTAATTTTAAATTATTTTATATCTGTATGTAACATAAAGGATACAAAAATAGAATTCCCCTTATAGCTTGGAATAAAATCTGCTCTCCCAAGGCCTCTGGGGGGTTGGGTTTAAGGAATATTAGCTCTATGAATAATGCCTTATTAGCAAAACAAATCTAGAGAATGAAAGGGGAGGAAAGAGAGTGGAATTTAATCTGGAGAAAGAAATATCTTTATATGCAACCTTCTGAGGAAGAGTTTCTGGATAAATCTTTTACAGTTGAAGGCTCTGCAATTTGGAATGCAGTTCAATCGGCTAAAAGTCGGGCTCCTGCTAGCAGAATGTGGAAATTGGGGAATGGTAGAAGTATAAGATTTTGGGAAGATAGGTGGCTTATGGAAAAACCTTTGGAGGAAATTCCAATCCTTTATGATTGGAAAGATTGGTTCAAAAACAGGCATGGGGGTTTGGTCAGCAACTACTGGAGAAATGGGAATTGGATTGAGTTTAGCCAGCATTGTCCGGGTTTAAAGTTTCTTGAGATCTTGCTTTCTTCTAAAATTTTGAGGGACAACAAAGAGGATAGTTTGATTTGGAGGGAAACCTCGGATGGGAACTATTTTGTGTCATCGGTTGTGGCTATCCACAATAAAGTTATGGAAGATATTCCTATTTGGGCTAAAGTATGGAATAAGAAGTTAACTCCTAAAGTTAATATCTTTTTTTGGATCTTTATCCAAAATAAGGTGTTGACTTTGGATAACCTCCAAAAGCGAGGATTTGTTTTTCCTAACAGGTGTTCTCTTTGTTGCAGGGAAGAAGAGTCAGCTTGCCATATTCTCCACCAGTGTACTTTCAGCCAGGAAATTTGGAAAATTATTTTTAGTAGGTGGAAGCTAAGTTGGATTTTTCCGAACTCTCTAGGGGAGTCCTGGCAGCAATGGTATTGTCCTAACCCCAACCCTAAGATTGTGGAACTTTGGAAACTTACTTTCCCTAATGTTATTTGGAACATCTGGAAGGAGCGCAATAATAGGATTTTTAGGGATAAAATTGCTAATCCTGAAGTTGTGGTGGATATAATATATAGAAGTATATTTGAATGTCTCAATGGTACTATTCATGGTCTAGCAGCTAAAGAAGACTTTAATGATAGGTGGAACCTTTCTACAACCAAATCCAGTAAGGAGAAGGGTAGGGAAGGTCTGGTGTGGTGCTTTCCTCTTCAGGGATGGATAAAGGCCAACTTTGATGGGGCGTCAAAGGGGAATCCGGGTAAAGCTGGTTATGGGGGCATAGTCAGGAATTCTGTTGGAAGTGGCCTAGTGGCGGTTGCTGGCCCTCTGGGTAGTCAAACCAGTCATTATGTTGAAGCTTCAGCTGCTCTGAATACTCTGATTATTGCTAAGAACCTAAATCATGACAATTTATGGCTAGAGGGAGACTCACTAAATATTATCAAGTGCTTGAAGGGGGAAACCGAGCCATCGTGGTCTATTGAAAACATAATTTTGAAAGAAAGAGAAATTATTGCTAGTTTTAAAGTTATCATAATTGAACATGCCTTTAGAGAAAAAAATTTGGTTGCGGATGGCTTGGCGAACCTAGGCGTTAACTCCGAAGCTCAAACTATTTGGCACGGGGAAGATAATATTAATTTTAGTATTTAAGATCTCCTAAGAAAGGATAGATTTACGGGGAAAGAAGGACCGCATAATTATGATAGTTGAAATGAGTATTTTATACATTTATAGAAAGATGATGATTACTTGGCAAAGTGGCAGAATTGCAATCAAAGATATTAACACTCCGCACACTTTGTGGGTTTTCATTTTCAAAATTCCAAGAGACAACGGGAAGAAAGCTTTGAGCTTGCAGAAGAACAGAGGTGACATTCTGAAACTGAATATGGGAGGGGATCTAAGGAGGGAGGAACCAGACAACATTTCCAAATGGAAGGAAATGCCAAAAGTATGGACGAAGCTAGAAAAAGGGTCCCTGACGAATTTTATGGAGAAGCTGGTTGATTACAATAAAGGTAGGGTTAATCTTGCAGTCTCCAAAATAACTGAAAATTGGAGTAACGGGTCTTTTAAAATCCATGGTGTGAGTTTCAAACTGGACGCGGGCCTCATAGCGACTGTAACAGGTATGCCCCACTCAGGGCTCAATTTTTTTAGAGATCTTAAAGTTTCCAATAATGCGGTTAAATTGTTCCCGCGTAAGGAAAAGGAGAGGGCTAAAATTGGTAAAGCCACAAGGGGTTATTATGATGCCTCCAACATCAAGAAAATTTGGGCCTGGGTGTTGAATGCGATCATGGAATACATAACTGTTGAGGGTCGTTTTACTAGGGCCCATACATACCACTTTGTGCTATTAAACCACTTCAGGCATGAAAAAAGGGTTTCCCTGCCCTACTATCTCTTCAGGTCTTTGTCGAGGTCCCTCAACAAACACAGCAAGAACCCCTCGAACCCGGTGCTTCATTGTGGCCTCATTTTGCTCATTTACGAGCACTACAAAATCCTTTCCATTCAGAAAAACAAGAGGTTGTCGGATTCCCCAGGGAAAGGCAAGAGAAAGCTGGAGGAAGGCGGACCCAGCCAGGAAGAGCCAATTCAAAGCAAAAAAAGCAAGAGTGCCACTGGGATGGAAACCCAAGATGACAAGAATGACACAGAGGAAACTGGAAAAGACGGCAGTGAAATGGAAACGGACGAGTCTGGAGATAAGGAAAGTTGGAAAGATGAGGACGTGGGTGCAGAGGAAGATGAAGCTGAGGACGGGTCCGAACAGATAGTCCAATTCACAGTGCCAGCTTAGGCAATGACAATAGCCAGCCTATGGTGGAGAAGGATGACAAGGTTACTGAGGAAAAAGAAATGGATTCTGAGAGGGAGAAGATTAAGGAACCTGAGAAGGAAACGGCTAAGGATAATCTGGGTAAGGATAAGGAGAGTGCTGGAGAAGGGTTATTCCTGGATAACCTCAAAAACCTTACCGAGGCTAGATTGGGGTTTGATAGATGGACTTATGAAGTTGTGAAGAATTTGGGAAAAAATGGGAAGCAGATGGATGAGAAAAGGAAGGAAGACAACAAGAACCAGAAGCAATGGAAGCAGGACATGGAGGAAAAAGCTAAAAAGATGGCAGCTCAGATTGAATATCTGGAAGAAGGTAAAGTGGCAATGAAAAACCTGTTGGGAATGATCCCAAATATCTTGTCTGTTGTCACAAAGAACCTAGAGGATATTTCTATGGTCCTTGAAAGCTCCAGCTCTCCCAAACCGGTGGTGGACCTCGACATTGATGATGATGCTTTCGAGACTGGGAGCGGGAAAGCTACGCCTAGTGGAGCAGCAAAGAGAACTAGGGCGAGTGTGAAGAAAGCAGCTGCGGCATCTGCTAAGGAAATCCCTAATCTTAGGGATAATATCAAAAATCTTTATGGGATTAGCAGTAACTTGGCTAATGCCCTGAAAAACATAAATTAGTTCCTCTTCTGGGCTTTGTCTGGTCTGGCTGGTTGTCGCTGGTTTTTTGGGGCTTTTTAGCTGGTTTTTTCTAGGGGTTATGTTGGTTTTTCTTATGTTTGTTTCTTTTGGTTTCTTAAATGCTTTTATCTTGTAAGGATCTATTGAAAAGGGTTTCAGGGCCCCTTCAAAACCTGTTTTTACCTTAATCAAAAACATAAAGGATACATTCAAAACCCCTCTAATCGATTTCAAAGAGTGTATAGGAGTTATCCAGATAGTTGAAAACCTCAGTTTGAGATAAGAAAATTGCCATGGACCTACAACAGAGAGTTCTTAAAATATCAGAAAATCATCTTATGAAATAAGACTTCACGATTTTCTTAGAAGAGAAGACGCGGGCAACAATCTACATCCACACCAGTGCCGCAATCCACATACAAGCCAGCATGATATCAAATAGATTAAGGAGACTGTAAGAATTGTGTGCATATTGAAAAATGTTGTTATTGATCCTTGATGAGGTGCGATCACCTTAATTACTATTAGTTAGAGGCAAAGGGTATACATTGGTCTCTATGTTCGATCAGGTGGAAAGCATGTTTACTAAGGTACAAACATTCCTAACTCACCACGGGATTAATGAAGAGGCACAATCACTAGCGGTCAAGCGATGAAGACTATTCTCTTGGAAACGCCACCCTTAGAGAAGGAATGACTATAGAGGGGACACATCCCTTCCATCGCAAGTGAGGAGAATCAGAACTGAAAATCATCATCAAAGGAACAGACTATTAATTTACTGGCAGATCATCTATATTACTGCAATCATTGTTGTAACAGTAGATTGGTATCCTGTATCTCTCCTATAAACTAAATGCTTATTACAGAATATTATATTTGAAATCTATTAGGAATAAGGGGCAGATATATGGCCTATAATATAAACTGTTTCATTAATTCATATATATACATATAGCAGAGATAATGCCAATAAGATTTATATTTGTTAATAATAGGGAAATCAGATTTATTTGACAATTATGCTTAATTTCATTTAATTACATATATATTCATAATACATGAGAGATTAGCATATTAATGACCTAATCCTTAGTTATTCTCTATTGCCCCTCATTAGGATAGGTTGGTTTTGTTAAAGAAAGGCAGTAGTAATACCATCCCAATATAGGTGAGCCCCAAGAGGTGGTATGGACGGGTGTTCCTGAAACCATAGTTTGAAAACTCGATTAGGACTCGCAAGAATCACAAGTCAGTTGGCTCGCCAAGTTGACTCACCACGGACTCGCGAGCCGCATCCTGCTAAGTCACCCCAGAAAATGCCCAAGTTTTTGCAAAGGACTCGCACAAGTCCTAGGGTCAGACTCGCAAGTCTTGACCTAGGACTCTTCCACTTGCCTAGAAACGCCCAGACATATGACGTGCAATGTTTAAATTATGACAAATTGATAGTCAAAATAGGCTTTAATGTTCTCTAAATGCATTAATTTCTTTTTGTTTTTTGTAAAACTATAGGGTTGTTCTTTTGCCCAGTCCTAGCCGAGTTTTTTGCCGAGTCTCGAGTCTGAGACCAAGTCCTATTTTGGGCCACCAAGTCCGAGTTTTCAAACTTTGCTCAAAACCCTTAGGGAGTCCAAGAGGTGGTATGGAAGGGTATTCCTGAAACCCTTGGACCTATTTGTGGAGAATGGTTTCCTAGCGCCCTAACAAGTAATTCCCCATCCTCCGTTAAGGTTGATGATTAGGAAATAAGTAAGGATTGGGAGCTTAAATATGGTAATTATCACTTGTATTATGAATACTCATCGTTCCCTAGTTTTAATAATCTGATTTAGGGCATAATAATGTATAATGATGTATGTTAATTATTGGGAAAGAGGCAGTCCCTAGCAGGGGATATTTTAAGACCTCTCTATTGTGGGGTCATGACAGAAATGAATGCTATGGTTTACTAATGAAACTGACATTAATCATAAACATGCAAGGATTCAAAGGCTTTTCTACAAATGCAATATAAAAATTGCTGACATACTGAGAAAAAACATACTGATCATGTGTAACATTAGTTGTAGCCCACTATTCTATACAATTTCAAAACTACCATGAACAAAATAATAATGTTTGATTTTCCTGAAACAAGCAACAATCAGGTACGTAAAAGGATTATTCACAGTGGAAGGAAGGTATTAGTTGTTGATTTGTAAGATTTTGTTTCACATTTGAATAAAAGCTAGTGTTTTCACACATTTCATGAGCTCAAGATGAATTCCATAGTCTATTATCTCACACTAAAAAAATATCTGACGTTAAATGTAAATGGGTTTCCTAATAAAAGTGAAGCCTATTTCAGTGAAACATTGAAAAATGTTGCATCCCCATAGCTACCGATTTCCTTAAATCTACAACAAGAAGAAACTGATAGAGAAAATGCCATCTGATGCATTTAAAGGCACATTAATTCTTAAAAATCTGAGTTGATCTTCTTTTCCAGCTCAGAGGTAGCAGTATCTTAAGTAGAAGCCATGGAAGAAGCATCTCAAATTGGATCAAGGTGGACTTCACTGATGATCACCAGGGCCAACACCCAAACTTGGCATACACAAATTTGATGTCAAGGAGCCTTCCACTTGGTCCAGTCACATGGAACTATTGTTTAGGTCTTATCAAACCCCAAATGCAAATCAGGTCCTTTTGACAGCCATGTACATGGAGAATGACCAATACATTTGATATATTGAGTGAATGAGTGCAAATCATCAATTACAACATAGCACAACTTTGTGTATACATTTGGGGTAGCTAAATATGCTACCTTCTTTAGCAAACAAGCAACGCTCTAGGAAACAAAAGCAGTAGGAAATTGAGTGGAGTATTCAAAAGCTAAGCTTGGGGAGGAAAGACATCTTCAAGTATATCATACAAGATCTATTCTTTGGAAGGTTAAATAGCACCATTCAACATCTCTTTAATCCAATTGTGTTCAGTGAGTCTATCATACTAGCTCAGGAAGTGAAAACTAAATAACTGACCTTAAAGAGAAACAACAGAGGTATTCAAGATCACCATAATAATTTTCGGTTCTTGGGTCAGACAGATTGCAACAATCATTACCAACAAGGCAACTGGTAGTGAATCATGCTACTCAATAGGATCTTCAAACCACAAGAGTAAATCCACCACAAATTCACAAAAAAGAGCATAGTGTTATGTTTTAACTCGGAAAGCAAGTTCGGTAAGGGATTAGAATGAGCTAGTAAAATTATTGCTTGTCAATTACCCACAGAAAGAAGAGAACCACCTATGAGAAGATGAGATGATGAATGGTACAGTTATGGATCCAAACGTTATCATCTCTTGCCAAACTCCACCAAGTTTTGCAAACCCTCAAGGTCACAAAATAGATTAAGCATCAAAAGGTAATCCTCTTCATCGACTCAGGTGGCACCCATAAATTCAACCATTCAAAGTTGGAAAATCAGTTCTACCGCTTCAAGTATCTAGCTTCAAATTTACAGCTGACAATTGTTGATGGAAACATCATCAATGGTGAAGACAAGTGCCATAAGATTCAACTGACCCTATGGAATTACTGACTTACTATCAATATAGTAAAATTAGTTCAATCATCAGAGCCACTTGGAAATGTTGCAATGAATTTGCAAAGACCCTTTATTCACTTTATAGCAAATGGTATTGACCATAATCTTAAGGGCAAGCAGGGCCTTCACAGGTGATTAATTCCAACAGCATAAAAAAGTTGTTAAAGAAAAGACTGCATAGTCATAGCTTATTGTTATGCTATTGAAGCTACAACCTACGATGAAGATCCGCCCCAAGAATTGAAGGTTATCATTGATATGCATGCCAAATTGTTTCAAGATGTGCTCAAGCATCTTCCAATGATGGAACATGATCATGCTTACAACCTCATTTCAAGAAGTCAATCAACTAACATCAAGCCCTATTGTTATCCATATGTGCAAGAGTAAGACCAAGAAACTAGTTCAGGTGATGCTGGAGGTTAGCAGCATTCTAAAAGTCAAAATTATTTCCCATCACCAGTAGTCATGGTTCACAAAAAGGATTCCACTCGGCAGATGTGTCCTGAATCCTGATTATCTAGAACTCATCAAAATCACTCTTAAAGATATTTTCTTATTTCAGTTAATAATAATTTATTAGATGAATCGCATGGAGCTGTATTTTCATGGGTTATCTACACAGGCTGTTATGAATTTTTTATTATGCACTTTTGCCTAACTAACGGCCTTTTCTTCAGAAAATCATGTATATTTTCTTCAATGTTTCTCCAAGTTTCTGAGACAAGGGAAGGCAGGATCATGGGTACAATTCAAGACTAGCAAAAATTTTCCCAAACTTTTGGGACAGCAGGGGAGTAGCTATTATAAAACTTAAACAAACTATAAGCAGCTGAAATTTTATGAAGTACACACAATGAGCTGCATTTGCATGGCAATCCACTCTTTTTTAGGTTTTTGAGCTTTTTCAACACTTTTCCAGGGTCAAGCAAAATGATCACCTTCTCCTAAACATTTTCAAATATCATAAGTAAATGTTTGGATTGCATTATGCATTATCTCATACCAGCATGGTCTACAGAAATGTTGGGAAATTGTCTATCAATGCCAACTCAATTACTTCACCCCCATGATGCTTCCTTTTGCATCCTCCAAAATTCCCAATGGACTTTCTTTAGTCTTCTTCACCAGAACATCATATGGAGAGAAGGTTGTAGCAGTGAACAAAATCATCTCCCATGCATGCATTGTCCACACATTTACTATGACATCAGTGTTAATTAGTAGGTCACAAAACATAGAACCATTGATTGATGCATTGATGATCAATTCCTTAACACAATCTACTCTAGCAATCCAAATGTTCCTTGGTTCTTTTTCAACATGATTGGAATGGTCACCATTAACTATCTTTAACTTCATGAAGTAGGCTTTCCCATCAATTTCAATATCTCTTTGGTTTTCTAAGAAATTATGAGTTCTCCTCGTAGCTCCCATAATACATCCATGGTGCCCCTCACCACCTCCTATCTTATTCTTCATCAACATTATTGTCACCATTGTCCATTGACGTTTGAAGTTTGTCATTTTCCTACCTTATCTTGTTATCTACACTCTAAGCACTAGCTCTACATTGCCTTTGTTTTCCTAACCTACACTAGCCTCCAAGGTATACCTCTCCGCAATTCTCTTAACCAACACTAGGCACATGTCTATATGGTGTGGCTTCTTGCAATTCCCATGATGAGGAAACTCATCACACTTTTTCCATCCATGTTCCTTGCTTCCATAACTAGAGCACTTTGGTTTCCTCTAGTCCTTCGCCTAAAGCTAAACTACCCTCATCAATTTCTCTGTTTTGTGTTGGTGTTTGACCACCTTGCACTCCTCTATCCTAGGCTATCAAATTCCAACATCTCACCTAGCTCTAATTTTCTTGATCATTTTGATGACCTTTATTTCATAAATAGCATGGCACTCATTTTTCTTGCACATTCTTGATCTTGCACTCACTAACATACATCATTCCCACAAATGGCACAATATCTAGCTTCCTTTTCCTAAAAATCCTTCAACTCTTTTCAGCTATCCTCTTCCCATGTTTTTGCAACTTTATGCTACACTCATGTGCTCTATCTACTTCACCATATCACTAATTTGTGCCTAGACATTTGAACTCACCTTGCTTTCTTCCAACATCAAATCCTACCCATATGCTACCTCTAATGTCAAATTTCATGTGGGGTGAAACCTCCAATTTCACTTTCCTTCTTACAAGCTTTAGTTTGATGATGAATTATTCTAATGATGATCCTAACTAACCACAAATGAGTTCACTTTATGTTCACTAAAATTTATGTCATATTCTGAATTTTCTGAATTTTCTGATATGCAATATAGGATACATCATTTTGGCCTATGTGAATTCTATATGTTTTGTGAGTTACTTTTAAAATGTTATCTATGTATTTCTTCTCTATTGATTTGTAATTCAAACTGACACCATAGGGAGCAAACATTTTAGTGTTGTTGCCTTTAAAGAAGTCGGGTCAGTCTTGAGTGATTCATGCCCGTAGACCCCAATAAAAGTGAGAAGAGGCCACAGGGTGGTCAAGACCAAGCGATTAGGTGATCTGTCGACCCTCAGCAAGAGGAAGTCACAGGGACGAGTCAAAGTCTGAAAGTACCCAGAGTGTTGGGACACTGGAGGTGGATGTGTAGAGGACGCACGTGTGGCTGAGAGTGCAAGGAAAGCACCGGAACATAGTGGTCAAAACAGTCCACCTAGGTCCAGCACACCTGGAAGTACTCGAAGTGTTGGGGAAGCTGAAGGTGGACATGTAGAGGACGCCTACGTGGCTAAGAGTGCCGAGAAAGCATCGAAACGTACTAGTCGAAACAGTCCACCCAGGTCCGGCACGCAAGGCAAATACATACGGTACCTTCCGAGTGAAAACAATGATGAACACTCAGGCGAAGCAAAAACTCCCGAAGTTTACAAGGGATGGATCGAAGGATCCCATATGCCATTGCAAAACAAGTATAACCATTTGGGAGGCAAATGGCCAAGACGACCAAGATTACTAGTTGAAGGCGTTTTCGGCCACCCTTCGACGGATTGCAATTGATTGGTATACAAACCTCGATGCCCAACACAAAACCAGATGGAATGATCTGAAGAAGGCATTCCAAGAGGAATTCCAAACTCTTGAGGGATGACGATGAGATCGTGGCCGAAATCTATAATATCAAGCAAGGGAAAAATGAGAGTGTAAGTGCTTACAACCGTAGGCTCAAAGAATTGTTGAACAAGATGGCGAACCAGCTAACAGACGGGTTGAAGAAGAGATGGTTCACTGAGGGATTGATATCCTTGCTGCGTAAGAAGATGAAAGTAGTGCCTCCATCCTCGTACGTCGATGCTAACAATCGGGCGATGGACATCGAGAGTGAAAACAAAACCTCCTCCCAAGGGAAGAGGAAGATTGATGATGACGAGAGCACCGAAGGTAGCAGTGATGACGAATCCAAAACCATACAGGCCCTTCGACGAGATATGTTGACAATGATGAAAGAATTGAAGGCTAAGGAAGGAACCAACAAAGAAGGTAATGAACTATGGTGTACTGAGTGCAAAAGTGAGGGGCACAAGAAAGGTAATTGTCCTAGAAATATGTTTTATGAGATTTCCCAAGTGTTGAAGCACTCAATCAAGGAGTGTCTGTACAATTTGAAGATGAGAAGTACACAAGTACTCTTTACACAGGGAGAGTCCAGCCATCGAAATCACAAAATGTATTGCCAAGCGGTTATGGAAATCAATGAGGGTGAAACCAAATATAGTACGACTCCAAAGGACGTCCTATCATATAGTGCCAACAATGTAGCAAATGGGGACACTTCGCGAGAGACTACCAGAACAAGAAAGACAACATACAATCATTGTGCAAATAGTGTGGACCAGGTGACATGAAGACACCAACTATCCAAAACAAAAAGGGGGTAAATATGCTGGATGTCAAAGAGCCAGACGAGGAGGTACTCGCAATCACGAGGCTACAAAGCAAAAAAGCAATGTACACCGATCCCCGTACGGAGAAGGAAAGACTCTGAGAGGCAAAGGCGAATGTAAAGGGCCACCAGTTATACATTTCTTGGTATATTATCTTTTTAATCGTGACTTTTGGTCAAAGCTTTTGTTGAGGTTAGAATTTTGACCATTCTTATGTAAAAGTTAGATAATTTTGAATGTTGCTCCAAAATGTAAGAATAACTACCTCGCTTGAACTTTGTTAGTTAAGAACTCTAAAAGGTAGTTATGCGATAAAAGGTCTATAAATAGGAAACCCATGGCATTGTAAAAGGGGAACTCTTGCAAAGGGGAAACTCTGCAGAAATTTTCAGAGAAACTTGTAATGACATTTTGATTTGCACTATGTATAGAAAGGATTTTGGAATTGTATATTTTCAAAAGGATAATGAAGACTGCATCTTAGTTCGTGTGTTCTAAATGTATTCATGTGTTATCGTTACCAATTTCTCGTATGTCAAATTGGTAGTCTTTTTATGCATATATGATCTGTGCAATTGATGTGACGATACACAAGCAATCTTTGGTATCTCAGTTTGAATGTGTTAGAGTAGCCTATCTCTTTGTATGTCGAGATCTGTCATTCTTCTTTCATCATCATCTCATGGCTAAACATATTATGTTATAAACTCCCCTTGTAATTTGTTACTAGTTGGGAAATATCAATTGATGTTTGTGTGTTTATCATTGGGGTTTCTATCTTTTACATCTCTTTAGTTTTATGTTTTCTCCTTTATGTACTTTCAGGTTAAAAGTACACAAAAATCCTTAAAAAACCCATCATACGAGTGAGCTGCCCCTCTCAAACGCAGAGGAAGATCGTGGTTTCACCACAATCTTTCTAACCGTTGGCACGGTTGTCACTGCTCTTCGGGCAAACAAGGTCAGGTTTGGAGAAATGATAGCAGTGACAAATTTGTTTACCAATAGGTTCCCTGCACCAAACCGTGTCAACGGAACCATGGGAGTCTAATGAAGGCCTTTGTATGATTTTCTTTAATCATCAATCACTATAGCAGTGCTCTTATAGAAGTAACTTTGCCTTAGAGGATACCAAGAATTTATCAATCACCCTCATACCCCCATCTTGCTAGCTCATGTAGCAGAGATTTAAATTAGTAGTAAATATGAGAACCCTAGACAAGTAGGCAAGTCTCCAACACAAAACTGACTCCAAAAAGGCTTCCAAGTAGAGATATAGTATCCTCTTAAGCAAAATTAGCTCACTTTTTTCTTTTATTCTTGGACTATTTTGTCTGTTCTTCGACTTGTGATTAAATTATTCATCTAAGTTCATTAATTTGAAATTTTTCACAGTAATTAATCTGTTGAAGGCAGCTGACAAAAACAGAAACTTCTGTGCTGTTATGTCAAACATAAATCAGACACTGTGGAGATAATACAGACTTCTAAAGATAACTCTCTAAGTGTGGGGAATATGCACCAACCTCGCATTGAACAATACGCAATGGAGCAACTACCTTGCTGTATACTTCCCCAAAGTATGCCCATCTATACTCTCTCAAGAGGTGACTGCTTTATATGACCGAAATTTGGTCTACAAATCATTAAAAAAAATTAAAGCTAATAGTATTAAAAAGCAACATACCGGAAGAATTAACCCGAATTTACAACTCAAATCATTGTCATGCTTTCTAATCATCCAGAAAAATGTGCATTCCAGTCATTATTCTGTATGTTTTCTAGTCAACAAGACATAGTGCAAGCACGTGGTTATAAGTTCTGTACAATATTAGCCCAACCATCTTCATTTAGATAAAAAAAAATATCTCGTGTTATTTTCTATATTAGTCCAGCCACCTTCAACTATGGAATGCAAACCATGTCAATATTTTTATGAATTATCTACAACAAAAGCCGATCATCCCATGTAGCAGCCCTCATACTCCTTTGTGCTCATATTCAAATATTGAAATTTTACTGATCTGTTCTAGTTCTTTGTATAAATTAACAACCATCCATGTTGCCTTCTGTATTACTTAAATGTTAAATTTTACATCTCTGACAAGTCAAAATAGCATACTCAGAGAAATGTAATGACAGCTCTTAAGATCTCTAGTTAGGCAATGCAGGTTCTCAAACAACTTTGCAAGAACTTTGTTGTTTGAAAAGTCCCTCAAAATAAAAGTGCATAGAGTTGCAGCACACAAATCAGAAACGAGAGCTGGCATGTTGCAACAGTTTCTCCTTTTCATGGTACAGTATTTAACAGGAAAAATGTCCCAAGAGATACCTCTTACTTACCTCCCGGGGGATGATGGTGCTTATTTCAAATTTCAATCTTGGATCATCTAGCTCCTCCACACGTTTCCTCTGATAACCCATGTATAAATGCCTGAAAGAATATCAGCATTCAATAGTTTTACGTTCTTTTGAACATATAAAATTTACAAGTGCATATTATCTGGGTTGCAAACCTCAGAAGGCAGTCCTTCACAAACAAAACCAGGAGTAGATGATATATGAACAATAAATAGCAATTAAAAGTTGCTTCCATAGCACAACTGTCTTTTTGTTACAAGCATGCCAATACATATATCTCATCCAGCACCCTAACCTTAATTCAAGGAGAAGTTGCAAAAGCCCTGAAGCATCTTTTATTTTCCAGTCACACAAAATTCTGCAAATTGACTGATATGTTTCCTGCTCTTCACCTGTGGCTGAAAGAGGCTGAAAACGCTCATCATCAGGTCCAAAGATGATATCTGGTGCAGCCATAGGGTACTGGCAATTATAGACAACATCCCCTGGAACATTCCAAATACACCATTAAAGTTGATGCTTAAAAAGAGATGGTGATTATATTCTGATGACCAATAACTTAGCGCCGTCATGACATTTTATACAGAACCTCAACATTTACATAAAAAGCATACGAGCAAAGTTAATTTTGCATACTTACATTTAACATAATCAAGACAACATGGTATAAGTAATGAGAAGCGGTCTGCATAACGTGAATTTTTGGTACCAGTGTAAATTTGATCAACCTGCATTTCACCATTCCTCTCAAATAATTATGTTAGATATAAATTTAAATTGAAATTTCAAAAACGGGCAAAATGGACAAAACAATGCAGAAACAACAGTGTCTCTCCAATTACTCTGAAAAATCATAAGCCAATTCTAACACACTGTTAAAAATCATTTGTTTTATGCTTTAATGTCAGTGTCACAACCCTAAGTGTGACCTGGCCCTAAATTTTGTGCCCTAGATCTTGTAATTGCATATTTGAACATGAAACTAATTTTGTGCCCTAGCTTTTGTGATAACATGCTTGTATATACATCTATTTGGATGTGAAACCTAACTGTTATAACAATTGGCCCAAACTTTTTTTTTTGTAATGATATCATTGTATATGTCTAATATCTGCTTTTACGATATGCAGAATGTGGTAGTTATGGCAGTTATGAACGAGGTTCTATTTGTGAATTCCAAATAATTATGTGATGAGTTTTTTATGTAGAATCTAAGAATTGTTAACATTGTGGATAATAATCTTCTTCCCTTTATTTGGTTTGGACTAACTTTATGTCTGATATTAGAGTGTGAAAGGGCAGCTAAGCACTCTCACCAAGAGAGAGAGAGTATAACTAGGAAGAGGAGTCTAGCCATCCAAGGGCAGTATGGGTGAGAATATGCACACACGAGCACGTAGTTTCAATTTTTTTATCATATATTACATTTTGCATTAGAAAGGGGTAATCTCACCGTGTTGCATATTAAATTGTTATCAAAATCAAAAGGGAATTAAAAAGATTACTAAAATTGGATTAATCAGATAAAAAAGGAAATTAGAAAAAATAAATAAATAAAAAGATAAAATAAAATAATAAAACATAATTTCTACCATACAAGTAATATAGTAATATAATATTTAATAAAACAATCACAAAAAAAGTATAATATATATACATTTTAAAGATTTCTTCTTGAGATAAAGGGGAACAAGTGGGACCCAAGCTGGAAGAAACTGATAAATTCTTTTATTTATTTATTACCATTACTAATGGTGGGACCCAAGGCTGGAAGAGAATTTAAAATATGTTTTAAGAACCAATATAGGTACATAGGAGCTTATGTTCTTAAAATATAATAAAGGTAGTCTTCCTTGAAAAGAGGAAATTGCGCAACCAAGGTAATACCTGTCCAAGTAAACTGCCACTTGTGAAGAGGAGGAAAATAAGGAAATTAAGTTAAGATAGTTGGTAATTAGGAAAGAATTCCCCCTTCCCACGTAGCAAGAAATGGCCAGCTCTTGAATAAAAAGAATGAAGGAGGACTTCAGGGAAAAGTCTCGGGAAAGGAGGAGAAGGAAGGGGAGGGGGCTGGAATAAATATAAGGAAAGCAAACTCCTGCACTTCCTAACATGGGTATGTTAATATGGAAAATGTCATCAAATAATTAAAATCTTCTCTGTAAGCAAGATTTACAGTTGGCTAATGGAATGAATTGTGAATTAGCTGCAATTGGTATTAAACAACAAATTAGTGCACTCAGCCTTGAAATCTGATTACATTAGAATTTTGTTTATCAAATTTCTCTCGGAATTTGTATGCCAAATTCCACTCAGAATGCTACTGTTTCAATTTTCCATGTTGTTCATTACTAGTGTGAACCAATCAGTAGGCTATGCTATTTATCAGAAATATTACAAGATTATTTCTAAATTGAAATCTAACTCCCAGCTGCACAGAAAATCCATCCATGGATAATGGATAAATGGAGTATGATTATAGCTGTGGTAGATACCATGCATAAAATGGAATGCGTTAATTGTTATAGCATGATGTTGGCAATGATTGATGACTTGTGATAATCCCCATACTTAACAAACAAAATCTGAGGGGTCTTCAAGCAACTGTAAAAATGGGGAGGTGATTTATAGGTTGAGTCTGATTGCTGCAAATTCTACAACAGCCATGGGGAAGTGGATTTTGTAATGGGCTTCCACATGACTGTTGTAGTAAATTCCAACAAGTCATGTTTAATCTGGTTAAATAATGGCCTCCACGTGACTACTGTAGCTTTTTCCACCAATCATTGCATTCTATTATCAGGAGCAAGGTGTTGTCCTTTGTTTATTAACTATGTTAGTGTCCTATAGTACAACTACAAACTATTGATAAAAGGGCTTATGGAGAAGGAAGAAAGCATGGATCAACCTCAGCAGAATGAAATTTATTTATATGTTGAGATGCCATGAGTTAATAAATATTCTCAATACCCTGTCTAAATCTATGTAATGTGAACTATTATAATCAGCAATCTTGTGTAACTATGCTGCCCATAGTATTGCATATGCAGTATTTAATCTCTGAATTATTAAAATTTTCCAGCAACATTAGATGTAAAGCACAAATTTAGTGTAAACTCATTCTAGCTCCATGGCAGTTGCCTTTGTGGTTCTATGAGAACAGTAACTCGTGGTTTAATTGATTGTAACAAAGAAACCAGGTAAGATATGCACGTAGAGATTAAGTCCTCAATATCATTGGCTAATGTTAACTCTAAGAATAATTTACATTTATACAACGTGTAAAGGTGCAAAGTGGCTACCAGGTTGGTTCCAAGGAAATAAATAAATGAAATAAATGCTTTGGCCAAATCAGATAACGCAAATAATTAGACAAGGAATTGCTTGGGTTATATTGAGTCACTTTTGGGTAAAGGAACATATACACAGATATTGTTCTTAGGGCATTAATAGGTTGCATGTGTCAGTTACTCTATTTTGTGCACAGTTTTCACACATGTTGGCCACGGAATGCTAGACTCCTCGTGATGGGTCGGGCTCGCTTCGTGGGGTAGCACAGGGAAGCCTATGACTTCGTGGGAGGGTGGAAATCATTCCAATGATGCTCTCTCTTACTCTCCTGCTCGGTTGATGGAGAATGGACATTAGAGGTTTGGACTTCTTAAAACTTAATGCTGAAGGAATACATGACTCTTATTTCAGTTAAGTTCTACATACAGTATTATGCTCTCAACATTATGCATGACTTGGTTTCTATGGTTTAGTGTTGAATGCCTTGCCATGGTAATAAGATCCTAGGCTGATTTATGATTTGAAATAAAGCTGTTAGAAAATTCCATATCATTATGGTTTCTTAATGTGCAATGATTCTTGCTACCTTACCTTTCGTTATGTTGTTACATGTATGGTAACTTGTGTAGTGCTTCTTGCTGCTAGTTTTTTTTTATGTCGTTACATGTGGTATCAAAGCCCTAGGTTAAACACTAGGGCCTTACGCCTACCTCGCTTGATGCATTCTCATTCTTACATGTACTATATAGACAAAAGAAGCATCATGCAAGGAAACCAAGGGTCTGATCTTGGAGGTCCTGAAAATGTTAATGGACAACAGGACAAATTAGACTGCATCCTAGCTTTATTAACTGATACTCGAGCTAGGATTGATGCCCGTAAGCAGGAGGTAAAAGAAAACCATTCGGTGCTCAATCAAAGCACAAATCAAGAAATATCTATCAGAAAACCGTTCGGTGCTAAATCAAAGCACAAAGCAGGAGGTATTGTAGTTTCTACCGTTGAATTTCTGACTCCCCTCGAGCAGAATATTCGTCAAAGATGCCATCAAGAAAAACTGAGGTCAAAGCTGGTTGGTCGAATGATGGCACGAATATCAAGGTAGAAGTTGTCAACACATGAAATCGCATGCATAAAACGAAGGTAAAAAAACTAACACAACTTTCAAGGTTGAACAGAAATTTTTTGGCACGGATCCCAACATACGGATTGCTAATGACCCAAAAAATTCTAAGATATACCTTGATGAGACTTTGAAAAACCCAAATAATAGTTTTCTGAGAAAGGTTTTCCGAAAAACCCTAGTTGCAGAAAAATGACTGGGGGTTCGAAAAAACCCTAGGCGACGCGAAATCTATAGGCCCAGAATGAAGAGGCAAAAATCTCAAATTGAGACGTCGCCCAAAGCTTAGAAATCTCTGGAAGACACAGGCATGGGAAGACACAAAGCAAAATCGCGCAAGAAAATGAAGACGAAAACACGTGCAAGAAGTTGATGTCGCGCACACACAGCACGAAAAAAATCGCGCAACAAATCTCTACCACATTGAAAAACAGAAGCCGCGAAAAATCACACTAAATCCGCAGGGTCTCAGAGAAAAATGGCAGATTTTGGTCGGAGGAAGATCGTAGGTGAAAGAGATTTCGCCTTCGCGCAAGCAGGAAACAAAGGGCCCAAAAAACTCAGATGGGAAGCACGAACAGACGACGAACAAAGAACGGACGTGGGTGGGAAAAATTTCCCAAAGACAAACCCGCGATTTTACAAATGCAGGCCAGGAAAAATTCTTGAAAAAATAAATTTAAATTTTTCAAAAAAATTTAGATACCTATTCTGATACCATATTACGAAAAGTAATTGGTAAAAACTGAATTGTATTAATGAATGATCAAAAGATCATTATATAGATTACAAAGAGATCAATGTTTCTAATAAGAAACAACTGATAACAGAAACAAAATTAGAAACTCCTAAATATTTACAGTATCATACAATATCGACCATTAATTAACCGAATAAAGATATTATTCTAATAGATTTTTCGCCAAAAAATGCATGCATTGATTTGTAAAGGCTTTCACATTTCCCATACAAATATTTTGTAATGTCCTCTTTTCTAATCTGTTCCAACATTCTTGGAAACTCCAGCATTCTTGGAGAGTGCCAAATTTCTCAGAAAGTAATTCTGACAGTGGCAGCAAGTTCCTAGAGTCAAGACATGCACAGGCATGTGTGAACCCAACATTTTGGGGACACTACAAACTTCTTGGAGAAATCCATCATCCTTGGATAGTTCCAACTCCATGGACTAACGTCCTATGCATTTACAGAGTCAATGGAACTATAGGACAATTTAATTGGCTTATTTTAATATTTTCTCTAAGACCTTGGGATGATTTAAAAGAGAAAAATAATTAAATAATTAAATAATTAATTATTAAAGTCCTCAAAAAAGTAAAATTAAATGACAGCTTATATTTAATTATTTAAAAAGAGGTATTTTAAGTGTGTGAATAAAGTGTCACGAGGCTCAAGGTGTTGAAAAGTGGTCATAAGGACACTTTATGTTTTCTATTAAGGGAAAAAAAATGTTTTTTTTCAAAAAAAGCAATGAAAAAGCAGAATGCAATTTTTTCAGAAAAACAAAAAAAATGTTTTATTAAAAAAAGTAATGAAAACATAAAAATTGCTTTTTCCAAAAATTAGCTCTAAAAAGGTTATAAAAGGAGGTTGGGACTTCAGAAGACAGGTTAATGTTGAATTTTTATTTTTTTTCTCTGAGAATGATCTTTGTTGTTTTGTTTACCTAACGATGAAAACCCTTTTTAGATCTGGTTTTGTCGACAAAATCACTTCTAACTGTCTGTGTGGTTTCATGCAAAAATCACCATTGTTTTGAAAGTTGTAGATTGAATTTTAAATTCAGTGGGTATTTGGTTGTAGTTTGTGGTTTTCAATATTTTGGGCTTGTAGAGATTTTTAGGGTTTTGTGTGGATTCAATGTTTGGTGTGATTTATATATTCCAAAAATTAAAAAAAATGTGGCGTGTGAATCTAATTTTATGTGTAATGGTTTCGTGCAATGTTATATATATATAGTGGTCTCAAGGATAAATGTTAGAAATTTCCCCTGTGAAAGACCAACTTGTCAAAAATTAATAAATCGGCAGTTTGGGTTGGAAATAGTAATGGCTTCTCAATAGATTACTTGTTCATTTGTCTAGCTTCTTTTCAAGTAATAACTTTATGATATTCACTTCCATGCCAATTGTTTGACGAAATGCTCATTTTGAGAATAATGAAGAAATATATCTAAAAATAACTCAAATATGATTGTAGATGAAAGTCATTCTTCATTGTAATAGTCTAGAAGGTATACCACCAAATTCTTCATTTTCTGAATATCTTCATTGCAATAGATCCTTGGACAGTAGTACTATCCGATCCCATTTTAATTTTCTATTTTGCTCTGCCTAAATCAAAATCAGGTGAGTTAATCAACCATTTTAGCATTGATGTTATTTTGTTTGCATTCACTATCAGCCAATTTGGCTAAAGAGATCTTATGATTGTTTTATATCATAAATTAGTCAACTTGTTGCCAACACTTCTCACTCATTCTTACTCTGTATGCTCTCAACTTGCCCATTCTAGAAACTTGATGATCAGAAAGAGTAGAATTGAGTTGATTGCAAAAAAATTATCGGGATTTTAACTAACACCTTGCAAAGGTTATTACATATTCCCTATGCAATGAACTGTTACATCATTCGTCCTATCGACAAGGAGACTCGAGCAAAATTGTTGCTTGTATAGAGATTCGAAAGGATCACTCACTACCATATTCTGCTACCCTGATCTGCTCAGTTCTTTACCTTTGCAAAATGATTACATTCAAATGTCAAGGTTTACTAGGGTCTAAGGACTACAACTTTAATTCCTTCTTCCAATCTATTCCAAAGTTGGAGGTGTGAAGCATCCTTGGCTATTATATTTACCCACACAACCAATAACAGATTGATGAAACTGTGTCCATACTACAAGGAGTGACCAAGATAATTCCATCCTAGATGTGGTGAATCCATTGATCTCTTCTCCATTATATATCTCATGTTTGAAAGAGACAACTTTTCATTCCATGTCTTTTGACTATTCATTAGCTTAATTAAATTTCTAATTATATTTAATTATATTCTTTTATATTTAAATTTTATTTTTATTTTTATTCTTTTGAATTTTAATTTAATTACTATTATTTACCATTAAATTCTATTTCAAAGTGGGGACATTACAGTGTTGTTTGTTTATTCATGTTTTTTGGTTGTCTTGGACTAGGTTATTGGTTGCTTAAGGGCAACGGGCTAATAATGTTTGATACCAGCAACTCTATCAACAACTAACTTGTTTTATTTTGTTGTTTAAGATCTAATGGGCTCATCAAAGTAGATTTGGATGGTTATGCAGCCTATAAAACTCAAATTCGGTGACATGAAAAAAGAAACTGGTGCTCCTTTTTCAGTCTCAACAATGTCAATCCTTGTAATTTGATTAAATTATTGTTTTTTTGGATGGTTGTGAGATCCCTATTAAACCGTCTTTTATTCAACAAAATAAATAAGAAGAAAACAAAACTGTAATGTCCCACCCCAGGTGGAACACTAGGAACTGCCACTGAACAACCTGCTTGTTTGTTTAGAATAAAAATACTATGTTTTTCTTTTAAGGTGTTCTATCAGAGCTAGACAGAAGTGCAGAAGTGTGTATTCTGTTTGTGTTTAAGTTTTGTAATATTTGATGAAACAATGTGAAACCGAGCATATATTGCATATAACACAAACTGACAATAAAACATGGATTGATAATCTTGAAAGAGTAATTTTCAGATTTATTTCAGTCTGGGAATATTACAAAATTCCCCAAGGGATTACAAAAGAACTAGCTCTGCATGCAGAGGCGCCACTAAGTATGATAAATAATGCTACTAACCCTTATAAGCATACCCGATAAGGTTGACATTCGTAGGAATGGAGTATGAAGGAGTTGTAAAATATTTGCAAGTCTAATTTGTAGTGGCAGCAAAGCTGGTTACTCAGAAAATGAATTAAAATGTTCAAACTTCTTCGAAACTGATATGAAAACTGTCCCAATCTGCTGGTGATGACTTGTATTTGCAGACCCAACATTTATGATGCAGATTAGTGTTCTTTCTTGCCTCCAAACTGTTGTTGTATAGCATCGGTCGGATCCTACAGGGCCGACTTGTCATCAAATGCGTGAATGGCCTAATCGGCCTTATGCATTTAATACATAGTTCAAATTCTATGATGCCAACATTTGATTGATACTGGCAGATTAATAAAGTAGTTTATTAATATATATAACTTATACCGAACTCGTCTTAATGAAAAGACGTGTTGGTTAAGCATTGAGGAAAGACGTGATGTTTGGGAAGAGCCGACTTTGAAGAAGTCGTGTTGTTTGATATTGATATATAGTTCAATCCACCTCACATTCCAACATGACAATTTAATATATATACAATAAGCAGATCGACATCCTTACATAACAGACTGAATCGATCATTTGTGGAAGACTGAATACATTTTGTGGCAAATCAAATCACTACAAGTAGATCGAACATCTTTCTGCAAGAGCGAATTTATATCTCAGCATAGTGAAGTCATTCTATAGCAGATCGGGTCATTGCATCAGCAGATTGCACAGTTCGTATACCCTATTGCAGTTCGGATTTCACATACAGCCGTGTATGGTGAATTGATGTGTTCATATAGCTTCAAGGAGTGAAGCCATCTTGTAATATCATATCCAGATTTGATAAATATAATCAAAAAATTTGTTGCTGTGTTTTTTACCTTCAAGAGGAAGGTTTTCCCAGGGTATCTTGGTGTATTTATTGTTCACTGTCTAACTGCTATTAATCTGATCATAGAAATTTAACATGGTATCAGAGCCACGGTGAAAGAAGATCGTGATCAGATTCCCTACAACTTCTAAGTATTCTCTCCTCTCTCTCCGTCGAGCAGTATCTCTAAGTCTCGAAAATGGTGAACGGTCTTAAAGTCGAAGATAGGCTTGACGGCGCATCTAACTTCACCTCATGGAAGTTTAGAGTGCTCATTGCACTTGAAGAAAATGATCTTCTTCAATTCGTGGAGGAAAAGGATTTATCCGAACCTGAAGATCATGAGGAGAAGCTTCAATTCAAGAAAAATGAAATCAAAGCAAAGAAGATACTAATCGACTCCGTGAGGGATCACTTGGTGCCTCTCATATCCAAGATGACAACTGCAAGAGATATGTTCAAAACCTTGGAAGATTTATATGAGATTAACAACGTGAGTAGGGCTCTTGCCCTGAGACAGCAACTCCACCAAGTGAAGATGTCAAAAGGAGATTCAGTCATCACCTACTTCATGAAAATTTCAGAATTGAGAGATCAACTGAGCGCAATTGGAGATCAAGTGATTGATAAAGACCTTGTCATGCTAGCCTTGAATGGCCTACCTCATTCATGGGAGCCATTTATCTAAAGCATAAGTGGAAGATCCAAATTACCTAAGTTTGATCGACTCCGTGCAGATTGTATTCAAGAAGAATCAAGATTGACCGCTAGAGGAATTATCAAGAGTTCTCAAAATGAAGATACTCGTATTCCTGCCACTCAATCTACCAAGAAACGTAAGTATTGGAAGAAGGGCAACTTCAAAAAGAATAGAGATTTCAAATCAGATTCTACACCTGATTCAGGAAGAGGAAGAAAGATCTCTCTCGCATCCAGTGTTTTAGGTGTGACAAGTTTGGTCACTTTGCAAAGGATTGTTTGACAAGACCTAATCATTAAGGAGCAAACATCAATGAAGTCTCATCTCAGAAAGAGGTTGAAGATAACTCCAATGGTTTTCTTTTCATATCAGCATTATCAAGCAGTGTTCCTACGGACAATGATACATGGTTAATTGATAGTGGAGCTTCTCGACAGATCACCAGTCATCGGGAGCACCTTTCTGATCTAGTGGAGAAAGAGTCACATCTTCAAGTTATTATTGGGGATGATGCACGCTATGCTCTAAGAGGAGTTGGTGCTACATCTCTAAAACTTGAATCTGGAGTTTCTCTACACCTAAGTGATGTATTGTTCGTGTTAGGGATCAAGGGAAACCTTGTGTCTATTTCAGCCTTGGAGGATAAGGGCTATCAAATTGCATTTTCTGAAGGAAGAGTTCTTGCTTGGCCTAAGAACTCCAGCATCAAGATGGCTCGTGTGATCGGAAATCGACATGAGAGTTTATACAAACTCTCCACTCTCCCTGTTCAAGCTCTTATTCATGATTCTTCCAGTTCCAACAAACTCTGGCACAAAAGACTTGGACATCTCAACTTCAGGGCTCTTCCATCATTGAAGAAGATGGTAAAAGGTATTCCTAAACTTATTCATGTAAATGATGGTACTTGTAAAGGTTGTGCTATGGGCAAAAAAATTAAAAGTCCTTTTCATAGCAGTGAAAGTAGGTCTAAAGAAATACTAGATCTTGTACATTCAGATTTATGTGGTCCAATGTCAATTCCATCCCTAAGTGGATGTTTGTATTATGTAACTTTTATAGATGACTACTCTAGGAAGACTTGGATTTATTTCTTAAGGTCTAAAGAGTCTGATGAAGTCCTAGGTAGGTTTAAAGAGTTTAAAGCTCTTCAAGAAAATTTATCTGGAAAGAAAATTAAAATTTTAAGGTCTGATAATGGAGGTGAGTACACCTCAGGTAGCTTTCGTGATTTCTGTATTGAGGCAGGGATCAAGAGGGAGTTTTGTGTTCCTTACAACCCTCAACAAAATGGGGTTGCTGAAAGGAAGAACAGATCTATTGTTGAAGCTACAAAAGCTATGATTCATGATCAAGACCTTCAGATATTTCTATGGGCAGAAGCCTCTAGAACAGCAGTGTATGTTCAGAATAGATGTCCTCATCGGATATCACAAAATATGACTCCTAAAGAAGCTTTTTCAGGTATCAAGTTTGATATCAGCCACCTGAGAATATTTGGTTGTCCTGTGTATGTTCATATTCCCAAGGACAAGAGAACCAAGTTGGAACCTTCTGGCAAGAGAGGAATATTTGTGGGCTACAGTGAAACCTCCAAAGCCTACCGTATTTATATTCCTGGTCAGAAGCAAATTGAAGTTAGCAGGGATGTCACATTTGAGGAAGATGTTGCATTCAGGAAATCAAAGGGCTCATGCATGGAGATAGATGATGAGATCCCTCAAGACATGGATGTTGATCATGCTCCTGAGATTCAGAGGGAGACTACAGAACCTGATATTAGTAATGACCCAATTGAACCTTTGGATCCCACTGATGGGCCTAGAGATATTGTTGTGTCTCGAAAGAGACCTCTTTGGGAGCGAAACACTATGCAGGAAGCAGAACAGTTTGTCACTCCTAGAGGCACATTCAGAGAAAGCAAAAGACCACAAAGATTTTTTGGTTATGTTGCATTAATGTGTAATCTTATTTAGTCTGAACCTTCTAGTGTAGAGGAAGCCGCAAAGCAACAAGTTTGGAAAGATGCAATGGATGAGGAGTATCAATCCATTCTCAAGAACAATGTGTGGGATATTGTGCCTAGACCAAAAGGGAAGTCTGTTGTATCTTCCAAGTGGTTGTACAAGATAAAACATGCAGCTGATGGCAGCATTGAAAAGTACAAGGCTAGATTTGTGGCTTGTAGATTCTCCCAACAAGAGGGAATAGACTACGAAGAAACATTTGTTCCTGTTGCTCGCTATACTTCCATTAGAACCATCATTGCCATTGCAGCAGCTAAGGGATGGAAGTTGCATCAGATGGATGTGAAGACTACCTTTCTCAATGATGTGACTAAAGAAGAAGTCTACATCGAGCAACTTGAGGGGTTCGTGATTCATGGGAAAGAGTCTCATGTGCGTAGATTGAAGAAAGCCCTATATGGTCTTAAACAGGCTCCTCGAGCTTGGTATGAAATAATTGACAAATACTTAGTGGGTTTGGGTTTCTGCAAGAATGATGTTGATCCAAACCTTTACTTCAAGGTATTCAATGGTGATATGTTGATCTTGGTACTTTATGTTGATGACCTATTTGTTACTGAAGAAGATCATCTCATTGATAGATGTAAGGAGTTGACTTCCGAATTCGAGATGAAGGACTTAGGACTCATGCACTTCTTTCTAGGGTTGGAAGTTTGGCAAAGGCCCAATGGGATTATCCTAAGTCAAGGAAAATACACCATCGATATCTTGAAGAGATTTGGAATGACAATTGTAAATCTATGTTCACACCAATGGAAACTAACTTGAAGAAATTGAGGGAAGCTGCAGCTAGTTCAGATCTTGTGGACCCTACTATGTACAGGCAATTGATTGGGTCCTTGATGTATCTAGTTAACACTAGACCAGATATTTGCTATGCAGTGAGTGCACTTAGCCAGTTCATGAGTGAACCTAGACAGATACATCTAGTTGCAACCAAGCATATCTTGAGATACTTGCATGGCACAGTTGGATATGGTTTGAAATACTCTTCCAGTGTGGACCTGATTCTTGAAGGATATTTTGATTCTGATTGGGCAGGAAGTGTTAGTGATCGGAAGAGCACCTTTGGTTGTTGTTTTAGCTTGGGATCTGCTATGATTTCCTAGTGTAGCAGGAAGCGGTCTTCAGTAGCTCTGAGCACTGCAGAGGCAGAATACATTGCAGCATGTGTGGCAACTTGCGAAGCAGTGTGGCTTCGTAAGCTCCTTGCAGGATTGTTTGGACAATCATTGGAGCCTACTACCATACATTGTGATAACCAAAGTTGTGTGAAGCTTTCAGTCAATCCAGTATTTCATGAGAGAGCGAAGCATGTAGAGATTCAGTACCACTATATCAGAGATATGGTACAAAGGAATGTTTTTCAGTTGAGATACATTTGTACTGAGGAACACACGGCTGACATTTTAACCAAGCCTCTTGCGAAAGTGAAATTTGTGCATTTTCGAGACAAGCTTGGAATTGTGGAGAATGAAGCCCTTGCTGAGAGAGAGTCTCAGCATCAGTGATTACTTGATATGTATTATAATGCATTCTTCTCTGTGAGAGAAGTTTGAGGTGCAAGCCCTTGTCATGCATTCTTCTCTGTGAGAGAAGTTTGAGGTATCAGCCCTTGTTATGCATTCTTCTCTATGAGAGAAGTTTGAGGTATTAGCCCTTGTTGTGCATTCTTCTCTATGAGAGAAGTTTGAGGTTCCAGCCCTTGTTCCACCCTCTACGAGTAGGTATGGTGGATTTCATGTGAGAGACTTCATGATTTGGCATTTGTGCTTATTCACCCTCTGGGAGTAGCCATGGTGGATGTCACTACGTGACTCGGATATCAAGGAGGATTCCTCCCTAGCTAAGAGGGAGTGTTGTTGTATAGCATCGGTTGGATCCTAAAGGGCCGACTTGTCATCAAATGCGTGAATGGCCTAATCGGCCTTACGCATTTAATACATAGTTTGAATTCTATGATGCCGACATTTGATTGATACTGGCAGATTAATAAAGCGGTTTATTAATATATATAACTTATACCGAACTCGTCTTAATGAAAAGACGTGTTGGTTAAGCGTTGAGGAAAGACGTGATGTTTGGGAAGAGCGGACTTTGAAGAAGTCATGTTGTTTGATATTGATATATAGTTCAATCCGCCTCACATTCCAACATGACAATTTAGTATATATACAATAAGCAGATCGACATCCTTACATAACAGACTGAATCCATCATTTGTGGAAACCGAATACATTCTGTGGCAAATCAGTTCACTACAAGTAGATCGAACATCTTTCTGCAAGAGCGAATTTATCTCTCAGCATAGTGAAGTCATTCTATAGCAGATCGGGTCATTGCATCAGCAGATTGCACAGTTCGTATACCCTATTGCAGTTCGGATGTCACATACAGCCGTGTATGGTGAATTGATGTGTTCATATAGCTTCAAGGAGTGAAGCCATCTTGTAATATCATATCCAGATTTGATAAATATAATCAAAAATTTTGTTGCTGGGTTTTTAACCTTCAAGAGGAAGGTTTTCCCAGGGTATCTTGGTGTATTTATTGTTCACTGTCTAACTGCTATTAATCTGATCATAGAAATTTAACACAAACATCCTCAAGGAGGGTTGGCCACACAGGTAGACACCTCTCTCAGCAGTAGCAACAAAACTATCAAAATACTAACTCCAAACTCCTCTTCTAACTGCTTTAATCTATCAATAAAAGGCTGCTTTCTAGCTCACCAAAACTACATTAGTGATATCTCTCCACTCGAAGCAACCCAAGAGCAATCGGCCTAGCATAAAGGCAGGTCACTCAGAAATTATGTTAAAGCTGCTCCAAACCCCTTTCAAAAACTGATACAAATACCTCAAACTGCTGGAAATGGAGTTTCATACAAACCCCAATCTGAAAATGCATCAAAAGACTCTTGTTCACTTCCAACAGGCCAAATAGGGGGTGGCTAAACAAGCAAGGTCTTCTTTCAGATTTCTATTAGCAAATACCTCTTCCAAAACTGGTTTCTCTGTAGCCCAACTGAGATCCCTGAAGTAGAATCTCCTTGCACACTTTTGGCTAGTCTCTCACAGCTGCAAGTGTGTTTATTTATGGAGGTTTTCATCTCCAATAAGCAGCTCAAACCCTAAGGTTTAGACAAGCTCCTCTAAGGAGACAAGAACAAGATAAAAAACCACATAACATGATGCTTTCTTCACCTCCAAAACTCTTTTATCCTTTCTCAATGCTACGCCCTGATTAGGGCTTCAACATGGGCGCCCACTTATGGCTTTAGGCTGATTTTAATTTAGAGTTAAATTAACTCATTATATTACTTCATTGGTCTTAATGAAACCTTTTTAAAATAATTTATTTTTGCCTTTTAAGACCCCTTTAATATCTCCAATGACTTCATTATAAAATCAATTTCATGACTTAATAATTATGGCTTTTTTTCAAGTCACTTTATTATCATAGAAATATCACAAATAACCATAAAATGAGTTAACTCCATTTTCTCTCTCCTAGGATGTCTAGCAAGGAAGCACCTTACTCTCTCTCTAAACTCATGTATGCCTTTGAAGGAGATATTCTAGGGTTTAATGCAGTTTTAGACTGGCAACTTGGAGATAACAATACTGTCAACTGATTCCACCCATGTTTACTCTAAAGTGCCCTCTGAAATAGGAGAAAATTACCAGTCCAGTGTCCTCTGCCCATCCTTATCAGTCTACGAGGACTTCGTTAATAGACTGATCCTCATCTGATGACTCTGCCTAAGAAGGGGACATTACAAAAACATTACAATAAATAGCAAGTTAATAAAAAATCACATTTATTTATTAATTTTTATTGAACATTTGATTGCACGAAGCTCAAAACTAAGCCTTCACAGGTAAGGCTTTACTTGTCAAATTTCAAAATAACCTACACAAATGCACATAGCTATCAAGATCTTAGAAAAGCAGAATGATCTTCCCTTGCAAGACACAACATGAAGACTAGATGCTCCTCCCTCTTCAGTCCCACCCTATTGTACTAGATTCAGTGAATAAATTTACAGGTGCTAAAATTCCTCTTTTTTGCCAAGGAGCTTGCAACTTGAAATAGTGGAAAGCGTTTGCAACAGATTTGCTTCTCCTCAATGGATAGCACACTACTTAACAAGATTGAATACCCTCTTGTCATCCCTGGTTGTTAAATCTGAAATTTTGACTCATCCAGAAACAAATTGTGTGACTTCGACAGTTTGTGCCTAAAAACTGCCCAGAAAGCATCCTTAAAATGTTTATGTCAAGTTTCATATCAAGAAATGCCAGAGAAAAAATTTGTGACATTTCCGGGCATTGTGGTACCTGATGTTTGCAGGCACGTGAATTAAGATACCCTGCATCTAACAATCTAACCCAGTTGACTGGTATTCAGTTATTTCCATCTAACCATGAGTCGGTTTGGAAAATCATCTTATCCAATAGGCATTGATTCTAGTGTTATCTTCACAAACCGCTCCTATATAAACTACAGAAAGTGTGTCAAGACAATAAAGAGGGCTATCCACTATTTCAAATGGTGGTTGAGTTTTTTTTAATCGTTGGAAATTAAATGCTTTTTTCTCTACGGTTGTCGTTAAAAACTGTATATTGAGAAGCAAATTTCCCTTTGTTGCTTTACTATAGACTGCATCATGGTTCGTATTCCAAATAATTTCAATTCAGATTTCACATTGATTTTCTCTCCTTAACATTTCACCTATAGGAAATAACAATAGCACACTTAGTATCTATTTTAGTCACCAGAAACGAATTAGAAGGTCACTAAATGGCCGAGAAATGGGACAAGAACAGCAATGGAAATTTCTGGTTGTCTCATCCTGAAAACATTTCCCAATCATTCCAAGGGCCATTTCTCCTTATGAATTGACTTTGCTAAGCTGACACTTCGGACTTTTCCTTCTGTAAGTTTGCAAATGATACAAGTTATCTAATACAAACTCCCAAAAATTAACTTCTCTCTAGGTCAGAATAAAGAGTCCAATGTTGTAATCTGTTATGAATATCTACAAAAAATCCTTACTGATCTGAAAATTGATCAGTAAAGTTAGTGTAATCAGCTTGCTTGGTCACATGCTATTAGTGCAAGGATAACAAATTTGACTGTAATGAACTCACACTCCATTATCCATCATTTTGCCTATCTTCACCCTGATGATAGATCATGGAGTTGATTTGAAACATTGATGTGAATAAACTCCTAAGCCTTTGTATGCAGTATGCACTATAATGGAATGGAAATATCATATCTTTATACAAACTTATTCAACAGAATTACCAAAATAAAACTCATCCTGTGCCTAAACAGATGAAAGAGGCGGGTTCGACTGCTATGAAACTCATCCCATACGCCACAAAAAGACAGAGTCCGTAGTATTCTGGGAAGCTCAAATAATCTAAATTCCTTGGCTAGAAAAAGAAAAATATATTCCTTGGTTTTAGTTATTAGCGTCCTTTGTACATTTTTTACGTCATTTTGTTTACCTTTTCCATATATACCCCCAAGAGAGTTTATTTTGTCTCAATGGAAAGTGATTTTCCTTAGTGTTCTTACAAAATTGGATGATATAAACTACTATTGTTTCAACTTATGAGTTTTGGTGAAGGGATAGTGGGATTAGGGGACGTGAGTGTAAATTGTAGAGTTGTATGGTGTTTGAACAATGCTGTTGTTGGGAAAGAGTGCTTATGAAGGCCTTCAAGGTAGTAAAGCATTTGTAACAGCCCCTGACATAATGGCTTGAGGAGTTTAATGCTCACCTTTCTGTAGTTTTGGCCCCAGTTGGATTTCTCCAGGTTATAATGTCGTTATCTCTTATTTTTGTACTCTCTTGCTTACATACTTTCTCACATTGCTAAACATATTTACATTACAGGGACTTTTTTCTAAAATTTCGGCAGGTAGAAGAGCAACTTATCTAATCAATTTATATTTAAGTTTGAAAAGGATTCGTTCTGGTAAAGCAAGGTGTGCAATATCCACCCTGTTTGCGGGTTAGAAAGACAAAAAAGGCAAACGTTTAGCAACCTAAATCTGACAATTATTCTGGCCGTGACGAATAATTAATTAGTGCATGTCGTTTATAATAGCAAAATTTAAAATACCTTGATAGGCAATTGAGAATGGCGGAGGAGGTAGTCGATCTGAGCGGCAATGAGTGGAGGGAAAAGATCCTTAATCTTTCCCGTTTCCGTCTCTCTCTCCACCCTCAAGCTCGCCATTTCCCCGATCAATCTTTTTAACTCTCCTTTCTTCAATTGTATTTGTTACTACCTAACAATCCTATAGATTTGAAATTGGCAGCAATACACATATTTCATTTAGGGGCTGCATGTACAGCCCAGAGGTGAGAAGGCGCCCGTCCTGTAGTTTTAGCCACCTCTTGGTGCAGTTTTGGGTAACTGAGCTTTCTCGTCCTTTCAAAAATAAAAAATAAAATAAGGTATTTTTTCATATTAGAGAAAAAAAAAAGTGTATACTTCGGTTATTATCTAGTTCACATGTGAAAATGAAGAATGAGTTTTAATGACGTCCAGGAGACCATCAGTCTATGGGATCAAGAGTAGCATCGTTAACAATTTTCAAGTTCTTTTCATTGTCTGCGCTTCTCTTGTGGGTCTTGTGAAGTGCTGTCTCCTTGAATATCTCTTTTAGGCTAGACCCTTCAAAATGTCCTCATACTACATACTAATATCCTCATATTCAGTTTCAACTGCCCCTTTATTGCAAAAAAGACAAATTATTTCCTCCCAATCTTCCTTTGGAACCGTCGATCTACATGTCTTGCATCTTAGATGGTGGGACCCAAATCTGATCTGCGCAACAAGAAATCTAGCCTTTTCCTTAATTGGCACCCTTAGATAGTCTTTATCCCCATGCTCACCCAATTGGTTAAACTCTTTGACAAAATGTGCTTTTTTTCGGCCAACCTACTTTGTCCACATGGTAGTTCTAAATTTTTCAAACACGAACTTTTTTATCTCCTCATTATTATTTGGACAATCTTTCAAATTGATGTCCCACTTGCTAATCCATTTAATGTTCTGCTTCATCCAAGTTTTCTTCCTTCGTTTTAATTCCTCTTCAACCACCATTTTGGCCCAACGTTGCTCATCCATGTTTTTAACTTTTTTTAAATAACTTATCAAACAGACTATAGATGAGACCTCCAATGGGAACATTCTCACTTCGGCTAAAAGAATATCATAAGGAATTGTTAACTTGAACTTGAGATTGTTAATGATTAATTGTTTTTGGATTCTTTCTAGTTGTCTCCATTTGTGGTTTGACATACGACTTCCCCAAATTTCGCAACCATAAAGAATAGCAAGTGTAACCAACAAGCCAAAGAGAGGTTTCATGGTTTTCAAATCCCATAATTTCGCTTTCCTACATATGTTTTGCAAGAGGTAAGAGGCCTTCCATCCTTCTTGAATCCTTTTTGATCTACATGTCTCCCAGTTGAGCCTATTGTGGAAATCAATTCCCAAGTACTTGTATTCCTCTACTATCTCCAATGGACAGCCTTCAAACATGAAGGTGATTTACTGTTTTTTTTCTTTTCGGAGAGAAGATCGTGACTTTAGTCTTGCTGGTATTAACTTGCATTCTCACTTCTAGGCAAAAACGTTCAAGTGCCTTCAAGTGATCCTTTAAATCATTCATTGTTTTAGCAATTAGGATGAGATCATCCAAATAAAGAAGTTGCTTCACAACATACCCTACAAGCTGGATACCTTCCCCAGTAGTCTTGTTTAGCCACTCTTCTAGTTTATCAATATAAAGGCCAAAAAAGGTTGGGGAAAGAGGACATCCCTATTTAACTCCAATATCGCTACTAAAGCATTTAGACATTCATTTCATCGTTCTGATTTTAGCTCTAACTTGATCATAAATTTTATGTATTGTAGCTCTAAGCTCATTAGGAATCTCGAGTTCCTCCATTCTACTCCACAGTTTGTCCCTAGGCACTATGTCAAAGGCCTTCTTGAAATCAACGAAGCAACAAAAAGCCTCTTTCCCTTGGGAGTCCCAAACTTTCTCAATAAAATGTCTACAAGTGATACAATGATCAATGGTGAAATGCTTTGGTCTAAAACCTACTTGCCCTTTTGCTCTTTTTCCTTCTTTTTCTACCCAACTACGGATTCTATGCTCAATCATGCTCCCAAAAAGTTTCCCAAGAAGCGGATTAATTATAATAGTATAATAGTTAGATGGATTATTAATGTCTCGACTTTTGTGTAAAGGGATCACTACACATATTGTACATTCAATCGAGAAGCCGCATTGAGTGACTTTGTTAAAAATATTCTTGATGTGAGGAGCAAGGAGCTCTATTCCCCATTTTAAAAATTCATCCTGCAGCCCATCAATGTCTTGTGCCTTACCACTTGCCAAGTTCCTAATACCATGCTTGACATCTTCATCCGAGAAGGTATTCCTCTAGTTTCAACCACCTTGTGGGACAATTTTGGGTAATTAAGCTACTGATTCTTCAAGTTTATAAAATACATATATTATTTCATCACTCATTCTTATTTTTAATTGTTTTAAAATAATTTAAATATATCAAAATTTATATTAAAAATTTTTAATAAGGTATTTTTCATATTATTTTTATAATGTATAGAGGAAAAAAGGAGTGTATATTTGCATCATTTTCTTTATTTATTTTATGTTGTTTTGTGTTTTATTATAAATTGGTATCATAGAATTCAATTTTAGTATTTTAATGCATAACTTATTCAAATTTTGAAATTAATCAATCCTCAATCTACCTTGCTCTCAAGTGGTCTAGACATCTTTCTACTTTAGTCATATTTGCATCCTAAACTAGATAAGGAGTATGATTGTGTTTCCTAGATAGAGTTTCACTTGTAGTCCTATGCTCCATATTCAAATGTCTTTTCATGCCTTCTTAAATAATTATAATTATTACCTATTAGACTACATGCCAAATAATTCAAATCGAATATCTACAATTATGTGTTAGAGGACATTCCATAGACCATAAGTTATCATCAAAACATTAGCACAAAGTTCTTTAAACTTCAATACAAAGCATTCCATCAACAACTTGCATCATATTGTAGTGTCGTAAATTGTATCCCTATACAATTTTCATCATCACTCAGGCCTCACTTTGGCACTTTGGCCTTCCATGTTTTGATCATTTTTTATTCTACTCACACCGACTTCAAATTGTAATCTTCACCTAGCATCTGGTCTATGGACCTTTTGCTCGGCCTTGATTGGCTGGACAAAGGTGCCCTTGTCCCACTAATAGGAGCCCAATTTTATTCTTGTCAACGATCATGAAATATGGGAAGGAATTCCCCTCCCGTGTCGACTTGTCTCAAAATTTTAAACACGTTTGGGGAGGAGAGGTATAAAAGAAAGTCTTACACCCTAATTTGAACAAGTCTATCTACCCTCTCTACATGATTCAATTTCAAATTAAATTCAATTCAAATGAGCAATAAATCAAACATTTTTGAGACATTGAAGGAGAGGTCAAGTATTCAAAATTCAAGCATGCAAGATGGCATCCATGATCAAGACTTTATGAATACATCCTACATCATGCATGACAACATCAACCTTTGCATGATGAATTCAAACCAAGACTCGTCAAGGTATAACATTTCAATTTGAAGCATTTCAGTTTAGATCTAGCCTTTGTCCTCAAAAGGCATGCTTTACACTTCAATTTCAATTTCACTTTCTGGGGTTTGACTTGGCCAAACCCTTATCCACAACACTTTTTCCCTCTTTCTATGTGTAGGTGACATGTTCAAAAGTTGTCATTGTGGAATTAGGTAAAGTAGATAGAGACAATCATATCTATCTTTTATGGGCATGAAAAGCAGAGGACATGGTCACCCCACATACCTATGTCTAACAATTTTTTGACAAAACTTGTAGGGTAGATTTTGAGCATCATTTTGATTCCATAAAAGTTACTTTTTGTCTACATCTGACATTCTAAGGATAGGGTCCCTAGAGCACCATTGTCCCACATTTTTAGGCTCTAATTCCAAACACAAGTTACACTTTGTTTCGTCATTCCATATATGTGTTTACAGTTGCATATCAAATCTAAAACTGTTTGTGCCAATTTTTCATCTTTAGCCCTGGATCTAGCATTCAATTCTCATCTTTTTAATATCCATTTCAACTCAAACAAGGAGAACCCTTGAATCCACTTGTGCTTGGTCCTTCTCATCAGATTTGTGATTGTACCAAGTGGATTCACCCCTTCTCCCTAATGTAATGTTGGAAAATAGGATTTATTCCTAGTTTGTATGCATAAGATTGTGAGCACCCATTTTCACCATAACATTTTGGTGAACCAAGTGCTTGCATTAGCATTTATTTAATTCATATTTGCAATCATTTTTTAAATAAATCATTTGTGCACTTAAATTTGATAAATTTAGAGGTCTAATTCACAAAAACCCTAAAAAAAATTGATCACATTAATTTGTGCATTACATAATTTCTTCTTTATATGCTCATATATGATTGTTATTGCATGCTATTTTTAGATTTAGAAGAATTTATTGATCACATCTATCATTTCTTTAGTGCATTTCATTGGTTAATCAATCATTTTATTGGAAAATTGCAATGTTTAATCATATCTTTTACTTGCATAAGAGACATTGTGAGTACAAGTCCATTTCATTAGCTTTGTCCTCTCTGTGTATGAATTTTACTACCCTTTCACCTACACCCAATATATAACTGAGAGGAAGTTAAAGACTTATGGCTTTCCAAAGTTTAAACAATAAGGATTGTGAGTCTAGGTTGAATAACACATTCCATGGGAACTTGGATGAATCCTGTATTCCTACACAAGACATACCTTACATTATGGAGAGTCATTCCCCTCACACTTCTCGTGATGAGGATGACTCCTTAAGTAAAGTAACTATTGACCAATTGGGAAATCTTGACCATGATTTGGATAGGCTTCAACATTGGATGGGTCGTGAACACTCAAATAGGAAGGCAATCCCCTTGATTAAGGGCTTGAAGAAATGATTCAAAGTGACGAAAATTTCGTGGAAGTGTTGTGTGGCATTGCTCATATTGTTAACTCTAATATTATTCCTATGAAAATTTGTGTTAAAGCTCTTGTTCTTTCCAATCCTACAAACCAAGTTGAGCATCCCATTCCCATGCCTACAACTTTTCCTAGTGTGTCTATATATGCATCTTCCATCATGACTACCTGTACACAAAATGACAATCTTGCACATGTTAGTATTGGGGGAAACTCTATTAATCAACACTCCTACATACCTCCATCTACAAGCCTTCCATTTGTGTCACAGCCATCTCCTATATCCACCTATCATAATGTTCCACCTTCCTACTCTCAAGATCCACCCATTTATCCTACTATTACAACCCCATCACAATCCAACATGTCCAATTGTAACTCATCCACTAAAGCCACTATAAACAATTTAACTCAAAGTGTCTCATCCTTACAACAACAATTGGCTTCTTTAACCCAATCAAATTTCATGCTCCTACATGTGGCATAGCTATCCCACTCTCTAATGACATTGTTTGTGATATTACTACTTAATACATGGATGTACCCCAGAGTTTTACAATGGAAAAGGTGACCCCCAAACTCATGTGAAAACATTCTAAATATTGTGTATTGACTTCTTCCATATCATAGACTCATGTCAAAACTATTCACTTGTACCTTTAGAGATAAGGCTTTGCAATGGTATTGTTCCTTGTCTCCTCAATCAATTCCTTGTTTTCAATAATTAGTTAATTCATTTGTCCATATTTTTCAAAACAATATTGGTCTTCAAATTACCTTAACTGATTTGATTCCTTTTAAGCAAGGAATTAAAGAAAAAGTAATTAATTCTATTGGTAGATATAAACATTTTCATGGACAGATTGCTTAACCTGTGTTTGATGGTGATGTTCAAAAAATGTTCATTAATAATTTACAAAAGGATATAAATGATAAGCATTTGTTTTCTGATTTTCAATATTTTACACAATTATGTACAATGCTTCATAATTATTAGCTTCAAGTGAGTCAATTTGAATCTTCTTCATCAATGACTTCGATTGATAAGAATGAGGGTACCCAACATTAATCATTTCAAAAGTTTCAAAAACAAACCAAGAACTTCATCAAGATTAATAATAATTCTTCCAAACATATTGATACACAAGTGGTAACCACAACTTCAGGTGTGGTCCCTTTATCAACAATCTTTACATATCGTAATTTTACTCCTCTCTTTGAATCATCGCGTGATATAATTCTTAGATTAATTAATGTTAAAGTGACAAAGCTTCTTCCCATAAAACCCATACACACCTATAAGCTTTTACCAACTTCTTTTGATCCTAAAGCCTTTTGGCAATACCATTGTCAACCTAGCCATGATATTGAGAAGTGTTATAGGTTGAAGAATGTGATCCAAGACCTTATTGATTTCAATACTATAACTATGGAGGGTGTGAATGGTAGAGGATATTAATATGTTACTCCTCCTAATCAAAACTTGCAAATCTTTACAAATCCTTTGCCTTCTCATTCCACCAATGTCATTGAGCCTAAACCTCTATATAGCTCCTGATGAGATGTGTATAGAGGCTACCAATGTTGTGAACCTTATTGAACAAACCAAGACTAAACCTGAACCTTGCATTACCTTTGACTCAAGATAGAATATTGATACACCCTATGGACTATTATACATTACTATGAAAATTAACGAAAAAGCTCTCACGTAGAGTGCTCATTGATCCAGTATGTATGGTGAATGTTATTACTAAATAACATCTTTACACTTAACAATTATATTAAGATACTTATGATAAATCCAATGTTATGATTAAGGCGCATAATGAATTCACTTGTCCCACTATAGGTTCCACCACTTTTCCCATTGAGGTTGGTATTAAGTTCTTAGATGTTACCTTTTTTATTATTCCTACCTCTGACCAATTTCATGTGAAGTTGGGGCATCCTTGGCTCTCTTCCATGAAATATATCCCTTCTACTATCCATAGATGCTTGAATTTATTTCGTGTTGGTCATATTATCATGATCAATCATTGTCTTTATAACCCCTTAATAGGAGGTGGAAACTTTACTAGATTGTTTTTGGCCTCACAACTCAAACCTTTGAAATCCCGAGAAGATCTCCTTTCCATATCTTACCAAAAATTCAAGCATGAAAGGATATTATCCTCAAGTAAACCTAAGGATCCTTCACTCATGGATATTCCTCCTCCTCATCTTGGACCTGGACTTCATCCTACTCCTTCTATCCCTCCCATATATGTTGTGGTCTCACTTCCTACATCCTATAGAATAAAATGTTGAGCATCCTACATCTTTCAACCTAGCGAGGTTTCTTCCATTCCTCCCCTTACATGGGAAGAAAAGAATCCTCTATTGATTGATCCACAACCTTCACAAGTTTTGAGGTGAATCAATAGGAATTGTATTGCGAGAGAACGTTGACAAAGACTTCCTACCAAGGTTTGTGATCTTTCTTCCCAAACCATTTCCTGCCCTAAGATGCCAAATGTTGACTTGGTCCCATTTGACCAACCTTTGCTTATCCCAAGGGAGGAAGTTCATCTTAATCAACCATGTCAAAATTTAAAATTGGCTAAGAAAAATGATGATTCATTTTCATTACGCATTAAAGATCCTATTTTGATTAATTTGGATGATGATGATTTTGATGATAAAAAACGTTGTTGATGCTAACAATGTTGATTCTAATGATTTTGCTTATATGCATAAGTTATTAAGATTAATCATAATTTATCTTCAAGATTTTCAAAAGCATTAATCCTAGCTCTTAGTGACAAACAAAGTAACTCATCATTAGACCATGGCCCTTGTTTGGATATTTTTGTAGCTCCATCTATCATGCTCATTGTGGCTACTCTTTCATCTTGTGCACCATCCCTAAAACATGTTGAGCAAGATTGAGGGGTGGATAATTTTCTATACTAGACTCACTTGTGCAATGGGTTCTATTTTTTATGTTTGCTTGCATGTAATGTGCTTCCCCTGTGATGTGCTACTTGATATTGTCTTTGTGCTATGTTAGGTTTTCTTTGCATTACCCTTGTTTCTTTGTTGGTACGAGGTAAGAAAGAGGTTGAATCTGTTGTGGCATACCTCTATTTATATATCAATTCCTTTGTATGTCATGCAATGTGTTATTATTGTATATATGCCTTTGTGTTGTCTACATGGGGATGATGCAAAGCATTGCGATCTATCTTTTTGGTCTCTTCCATGTTGACCCAAAAATACTTATTGTTCATCTTGTGTGCTCTCTTCCATTATGCTCATAGTTCCACTACCATTGGGGGATGAGGTCAATTCAATATAATTATACTTGATATACATGATTCATTAAATGCACTTTCTAACCCTAGTTAGTGGATCCCTTATGTTCTCTCTTTTTGTTGTGTTTCATTGCCCTTGATTTGTCCCTTCTTAGGGGCATATCATTGTGGCAATGTGATTTTATTTTGGATGCATGTATGGTACCTTGCAACAATTGCTCCTAGAAAGGTGTGTGTAATTGCTTTTAACATGGGGGAAATACACTCCGCTCTTTGTTACACTTTCTGCATACACCATGAAGTTTGGTATGAAAAATTTGATCACACACCACAACATGTTTCACTCTTTATTTAGATTACTTTGCAAACTATGCCTTTTTCTTTGTAATATTTTGCACCAATTTATTAACGCAGTTTTTTCTCTCTCAACATGACTCATAGTAAGCATAAGCCTTAATAGGCCAATATTGTCATGATCTCTCTTCTCTTCATATATTTATCCTTTTATCTTGATATTAGATTGATAAGATCATAAGTCCCTGGGGGCTTGGTCTGTCTTACCTCTTTAATATCTTGATGAAAAAATTTCAATGCTATTATGTACTTTACCAAGAGTATGAGTGCAGGCCCATAATACTGCTAAAGTGGGGGCTAAATGCAATGTTGTAAATTATATCCCTATACAATTTTCATCCTCACTTATGCCTCACTTTGGAATTCTAGCCTTCCATGTTTTGATCAAGTTTGATTTTGCTCACACTGAATTCAAATTATAATATTCACCTACCATATGATATATGGACCTTTGGTCAGCTTTGGTTGGTTGGACAAATATTCCCCAAGTGCCCTTGTCCTTGGACAATGGCGCCTCGGGTTCTCTTGTCCCACTAAAAGTGGCCCAATTTCGGTCCTAACAACAATCATGAAATATGGGCGGGAATTCCCCTCTCATGTTAGCCTGTCTCAAAATTTCAAACATGTTTGGTGAGGAGAGGTATAAAGAAAGCCTTACCCTCATTTGAACAAGTCCATCTATCCTCTCTAAAGGATTCGAGTTCAAATTCAATCTAATTCAAGTGAGCAAGTAATCAATCATTTTCAAGACATTGAAGGAGAGGTTAAGTATTCATGATTTGAGCATTAAAGATGACACAATTTACACTTTCATTTCAATATCAATTTCAATTATAGGTATTTTTAGGGTTAAATTAAGCATAAAAAATACAACCAAATAATCAGATCAAATCACCAACTCTAATCTAATTAGAAATTACTCCTAAATGACAATAGAATAATGCAAAATCAATTGAAATAGAGAATGAACTCTAATTAAACTCCCTCAATTGATTTGACAAGGCTTCCATTGCTCTTCTCCGAATTGTGTATGAAGGTGGCTCTTAAGAATTGCATTGGGATTCCTGCATAAAGTAGACAATTATTTTGAAGACTGTGATTCTAGATTGATTTGAGAAAATGTTGTTTATATAGATTTCCAACACAGATGGGGAGGGATTTTGAACTTGAGTCCTGATTGAGAGTGAACTGATTTAGATTGATCAGTGAACTCATCTTGATTTATTTGTTAACTCAATAAATTGAATAGTCAACTAGGTTGATTGGCCAGATGACTCAATTGATTAGTCGGTTGACTGAGTTGATTGAATAGAAGACTGAATTTATTGGAGAGATAAGTGGATTGACTGATCAGTCAAAAAAGGTGATTTGGAGTGAAAAGGGGTGATTGGAGAGTTAACTAAGTTAACTAATTAGTTAACTGATTTGATTAATCAGTTATGATTTCAACATGTGATGTAGGAGATTGAATTTGAATTTCATTTTCATTTTCAATTTGGAATTGAATTTGGACTTTCGAATGCTGAAATTCACATGAAATTAACTGAAATTCAGATTTGGTGAAATGTGAATTTGATAACTTGGAATTAGATGAAATTAATTGAAATCCACATTTAGGGAATTGTGAATTTGAGAGAAATGAAATTAATTGAAATTTGAATTTGGGGAATTGGTGGAATAAGTTAATTAATTTAAGTAATTTAAATGGAATTTAAACATTAGAAATCTGATTAATTAAATAATAAAGATTATTTAATTAAGGAATAGATCATAATTAATTAAATAATTAATATTTGAGAAAGGGGTTTGATTGATTAATTAATTAAAGAATAGAAATTGAATAATTAATAATGTTGAATGTGATGATTGAGTCAGTTTTAGAAGAATAATTAACTTAATTAATTAATTAAAGAATTACTTAATTAATTAGGACGAATAATTAGTGCATGATGAAAGAGACATTTTTTAGTGTCTACATTTGCCCCTCTTTGACACAATGTCGAGACGACGTTGTTTCAAAGAAAATGAAAAATTTCTGCCCGAGTATGCCCCGGTGACACTTATAGTGTAAATATGCCCCTTGGAAAAAGTGTTTGATTTTTTTTTAAATTGAGACCATTTTTTCGATATCGTGGTAGTGAGCAACCATGCAAAGTTTCGTGTGATTTCGAGTTTGTTTGATTGTACTACAAGTGCCTTGAAGTTTAGATGGATCGCGGTCGTTGGAGAGGTAAAAACCTTAATTGTGAGCTATAAATAGTGATTAGGCCCTTTAATTAGCTCTTCTTGATTTTAGTGCTTTCCAATGACTTTGGAGCGTGATGGCAGGCCGCAGAGCGAGATTGCACTTGTTCGATCAAGTGCGTGCATATCAGAGACTGATCGACACTAGAGGCTCGGTAAGTATTTTGAAAATTTTGCTCATTTTTGCTTGTTTTTTCAAAAAAAATCACGTTTTTGTCAAAGCAATTTTTCTTTAAATCGATGCGCAATTGCATATCGATTTATTCACAATTGATTATATTTGTGCACATTTGAGTTTAGTAATTCACAATTGACTATTTGGCTCGCAACTGTGTTTATCAATACGCACTTGTCTTTAATAATTCACAAATGTTTTGAATGATGCGCAATTGATGTTAATGGTGCGCAATTGGTTTTAATGGTGCACATTTGACTTAAGTAATGCACAATTGACTGTCTTCCTTATATCTAATTCGCAATTGATGTTTTTGTGATTTTTCCAAAAACATTGAGTTGATATTTGTCATGCAAATATAGTATCTGATATTTTTATGTGTTTCGTGTTGTAGGCACATTATCCTATCCTGGTTGGTAGGAAGAGGAGGCCAGATGGTCTCGAACGTCGCTATGAGCTTATCGATGAGGAGACTGCTTTGATCATACATTTGGGTTTATATCACATATTGCACTTGCCAGAGGTTACGACCAATAGGGCCATGATTGCTGCTTTAGTTGAGCAATGGCATTTCGAGACTTGTTCGTTTCACTTACCTACTGGTGAGGCATCAGTCACACTGGAGGATGTGTGGTGCATTCTGCATATTTCCATTCATGGCGCCCGAGTTAGTTTTAATCATGATGATGGTGTTACCGGACTATGTGATTTGTTCGAGTGCTCAGAGGAGGATTTATCTATACAAGGTCGATATGAGATCCCATGGGACGATCTTGATTATGATGACCTTATTGTCGTTCTATGCTTTGTTGTTGTTGGCTTACATATTCCTAATCGATGAACACATGGTTTCCCTGTTGGATGGGGTAGAGTCATCTGAGACATGATTATTGACAAATGTGTTTTTGCTTGGGGTTTGTGCTTATTAACCACTTTATATCACCAAATGCATGGTATTGTAGAACATAAATCTATTGGTTATGGTATCACTTTTCTCCAGGTATGGGCTTGGGAGCATATGGCTATCTTTCGTCTGATGGTTCATATTGATCTTGTTGATGAGCAACCATATGTCTATAGATACACAACTGGCATTAGACACAGGGCATCAGGGAACACCCTTTACTGGAGACATCAGATTGATATACTACAGTATTTCTCTTGGAGACTGTATCTTGATTGTCGCAGTTAGGCTAATGATGCACAACATTTACCTTATTGCAGACAACAACGTTATCTCATTGGTTGGGATGTTGGTAGGCACAGGGTCATTTGACCTCCATCTTTATGGTCGGGTTTTTCGTCATTTTGGGGAGGTACAGGGTGTGCCAGATGTGACAATTTACTTTGGTCGGATTACACGAGAGATCAGGGATTGGGGGACTTGAGTATAGCCTCATGTTGATATTGCACAGTTTGATTCTCTTCGGCCATTATAGTGGGGTTGGTCAGCCGGAGTTACAGATCCTAGTGCCACATTGCAGTATGATGCTTGGTGGGTACATCATATTCCAATACCATTGATGGATCCTATGATTCCTATCTCTCCTTAGCAGATCTGACACGAGAGGGCGTAGGGAGGGAGAGGGAGAGGTAGAGGGAGAGATGGTGGAGGTCGAGATAGGGGGGAGGATGAGGTGGAGATCAGATTGGTTTGATAGCAGTAGTATCAGCAGTAGAGGTAGAGCGAGAGTACAGTGAGGGTGATGTAGACATCGGTGGAGACACCGAGTCTATGAGCAGCTCTGACTGAGATGGGAGTGAGAGTGATGATTCTGAGACAAGATCATCTAGCAATGGAGGGAGTGACAATGGAGATGGTGGCAGGCAGGACATTTAGATGCCCCAGGCTGGAGATGAGCCAGCCGCAAAGGGAGGTGACGAGGAGGATGGTGAGGATGAGAAGGTTCTGAGAGCTCAGATTAGGAGCCTAGAGGATCTTGTTGTCACATTGCGACATCGACAGATGGATGATAGGGAGCACTTCCACAGAGCGTATGGTTCTTTAGAGGTAGAGAGAGATCAGATTGTGAGAGAGAGGGATATGGCTATTGCGGATAGAGATCATCTTCAGCAAGAACAAGATGATGTAGTGCGGAGGGCACAGGTGCTCATGGATGCATATGATCAGTTGTTTGGCCCAGGGACTGATGAGAGGAGACAGTCAAATAGATTCTTCAGCTGCTCAGGAGGCTATATATTACAGACAGGCATACGAGAGAGTTGTTCCTAAGGATCAGAGGGAGCCTAGCTATCAGGCTTATAGATCTCGAAGTGGATCTAGTAGGGACATGAGTCGACAGACGAGCAGTGGAGGTGTGATGGGTCCTCTTAGGGCATCATCGGGTCATCTTGGGGTAGGATCGAGCAGACAGGATCCACCTAAGGATATGGGCAGTATCGGTTGAGACACTTTGTCTTGTACTTGATATGATGTATTCTAACACTTTTTGAGATATATATTGTAGACATATAAAAATTACCATTTTCCTAAGTGAATATTTAATATTCATTTTTAACCTCATTCCTCTATTTAATTAAATCATTCACATTCATCTATTTAATTAAATGAATTACTCAATTTATTTAATTAAGTTCACCTAAGCCTTTCATAGCCTTTAATTAAATAAATCACTTTATTTAATTAATTCCCCTTTCTCCCGTTTTAATTAAATTTACATTTAATTAAATTGATCCTTGCAAATAAATAAATCTAATTTATTTATTTAAATCCCCCATTTGTATTTATGCAAGTTGCATCTATTTTTGTTGAAATAAAGTAATTTATTTTAATTAAAATTACCCTCCATCCACTTGCATTTTCCTACATCTCCCACTTACTTCCCTAAAACCCCTTCTAGATTCTTCTAATCACTTCTATTTTAGCCTAACCCATATCCCAAATATTGTCACATCCCTAAGCAAAGGGAAGTCACTTCTCAAACCCCAAAGTATTTGAAAACCATTAAAGGCTTTATGTCTTCAACAAGTTAACCTTGAAAGTCTTCCAAACCATTAATGGTTAACTCAACCCTCTTGCATGATTAAAGGCTTTCTCTCTAACTCAACCCTCATCTAACCCAAGGGTCTCATCAATCATTCATTGCTTTGACCATGGTTATCCCTTTAACCCTTGCACAAGAGTTTATCCTTTGGGTAAAAGCTTTATCCAATGGATAACCTTAACTTAACCTTAACCCTTACCTCCTAGGGTAACCATGAGGTCTTCTCAAGCATTTAATACTTCTTACATCTCCTCTCAAGCAATCTTATGTTGACAATTGTCACCATTTTATTGGTGAGAATTGTAAACATGAATTGATAACTTTCAATCCTGGCCTGGATAAGATCATCCATTCTTGACCATCCATTGCCCTGTTTTTCCTATAAATAGAGCCCTCCTTCTCTCATTTTCATATCCAAGTCTTTAGTATCAAACTTATAGACATTTTACTAAGCATCTAATATAATCATTTTAAATCAAGCATTTATCGTCTCTTTGAATAGAAATCATCTCAATAAGCATTTTAAGAAGCATTTCTATTATCATAGCATTCTCATATTAGACTAGTATATCATGTTAGGATAGATTTTACAAATCTTTTATCTTATCATCATATCCATGCTAGTTTAATTCATACTAGATTTAATATCATGCATAACCAGGAATGCATTCATATTAAATTGATCAATATCCCTCATTCTCATAGTTGTCATTCCTAAGTCACTTTGCTCAGTGATCTGAGAGCAAAGGCATTGGCTTGAGGGATCCTGTGAGATAGAGAACAATGGAACATCCCTTGGGGAGTTGAGCTATTCAACAGAGCTCCATAACTTTAACCAAGAGTCCCATTGGTGTGTGCACTTGTCTAGAAACCAAAATTTCCGTTTTATTACACCACTTTTCCTGCACACATATATGATATGCATTTTGGCAACGTTCTACATACATTGTGTTATTTCTATGATGTATGGTTCTATATGATGTGTCTATTTGATGTGTTATGTGTGTGATGCATTTTAAAATTCTAGTGCATTCTATTTTATGCAATGTGATGATATGATGGTGTAACTAATGCTTCTATATGATAATGAGTCTAAAATGATATGATATTTATCTAAATGAATCTAATACAATGAAATCTAGATACATTTAAGATTGAGTAATAATGTAAGTGATAATGCAATCTAATTAATAGCAAATGAATTTAAAATGATATGCAACCTATATGAATGTTTTTCTTGTGATATAATACATTGTTGATTGTGCCTCTTGAATTAGAAGAAGTGTTAGTAAGAAATAATACATTTGGAAAAGATGATGAAGAGATAGGAGAAAACGAAAAATCAACTGTGTTAACTTGATAGCAAAAATGGATATGATATGATAGGAATGATAGTGATGAGTAGTCTTCTTTGCTTTTATTCGTAGTGCAATATATTATCATCATTGAGCTTTATTATGTAACAATGAAGCTTAGTACACCAAGATATAAGGAACCAAGATGTATAGATTGTTAGGGTTTCAAGCAGATCCGAAGCAAATATGAATTAACAATTATATGCAGATTTAAATACAAAAGATAAAGGAATAAAATAGGACATAGATAACACAGAGATTTAACGTGGTTCACCCATAATGGGTTACATCCACCATACACAGTCGTCCAATCTTTCTTATTATCCAGCAAAAATAGTACATCAACATTCCAATGCCTTAAGCATCCCAACCACTTATAACATGCATTTTTAGGGCAACAAACAAAGTCGGCCTTTTTAGGGTTTTATTACAATGTCGGTTTTCATCAACAAAAAAAATGGCAAGGATACGTGCTGAGTGTACAGTACTTTGCTGATCAGTCGCCACATTTCAACAATCTCCCACTTGAAGACTGATCAGGCTCCACACCGAACAATCTCCCACTTGGAGACTGAAACTGCACGACACCACTGTACATGCAACATCCGCTGAAAAAACACTAGGACTCGACTGGTATACATTCCACAATTATCAATCAAGAAGACCAACAAAAACTGATGATGAAATCAGCTTCTCTTGTGGAACTGCCTTTGTGAACATATCGACAGGATTCTCACTTGTGTGAATCTTCTCAAGCCGTAGCTGACCCTCCTCCAAAACAGTCCGGATGAAGTGGTACCTGAGCTGAATGTGCTTTGTCCTTGAATGAAAAACAGAGTTCTTCACAAGATGAATGGCACTTTGGCTATCAGTATACAATGGGCAATCCTCTTGTGCCTGACCCAATTCCTCTAGAAAACATTGTAACCAAATCATCTCCTTGCTGGCTTCTATAGCAGCAACATACTCAGCTTCAATGGTTGAAAGTGCAACAACCTTTTGCAGCCTAGAAATCCAACTAACTGCAGTTCCCCCTATAGTAAAAACATACCCTGTAGTGCTCCTTTGTGAATCAATATCACCTGCTAGATCAGAGTCAACAAATCCACTCAGAGCAACATTAGATCCTTTGAAACATAATGCCTTCGTAGAGGTTCCTTTCAAATACCGAAGGATCCATTTCACAACATTCCAATGTTCCATACCCGGATTACTCATAAACTTGCTCACAACTCCCACTGCATGTGCAATATCTGGCCTTGTGCATACCATTGCATACATCAGACTACCAACAGCTGATGAATATGAGATGTTAGACATTTTATTTACCTCTTCCTGTGCCTTTGGGCACATCTCCTTAGTCAATTTGAAATGACTAGCCAAAGGTGTACTAACTGCTTTTGCATCCTGCATGTTAAATCTTTTCAACACCTTCTTTATATACTCGCTTTGGGACAAATTCAAGGTTATGTTTTTTCTGTCCCGTGTAATCCTCATACCCAGAATTTGCTTAGCTGCACCCAAATCCTTCATAGCAAATGACTTGGCTAATTTATGTTTAAGATCATTTATGTGTTCCATGTTAGACCCAGCAACAAGCATTTCATCAACATAAAGCAACAAGATCATATAACTACCATTATCCAATCTCTTAAAATATACACAATGATCAGAATGACATCTATGATAACCGTGTTCAGCCATGAAACTATCAAATTTTAAATACCATTGTCGGGGTGCTTGCTTTAGACCATACAAACTTTTCTTCAACCTGCACACCAAGTTCTCCTTACCTTTGACCTCATATCCCTGTGGTTGCAACATGTAAATTTCCTCCTCCAAATCTCTATGGAGAAAAGTTGTTTTCATATCTAATTGTTCAAGATGTAAATCATCTGTAGCCACAAGACTAAGTACAGTTCTAATTGAAGTCATTTTTACAACTGGAGAAAATATTTCATCATAATCTATACCCTTTTTTTGTGCAAAACCTTTTACCACAAGTCTGGCCTTATATCTTTTCTGATCTCCTTCCTCCTCCTTTAACTGATAAACCCATTTGTTAGGTAAGGCTCTTTTTTCTGCAGGTAAAGGGACTAAGTCCCAAGTCTTATTTTTCATCAAGGAGTCCATCTCCTCTTTCATGCCTAGCTCCCACTGTTGTTTGGCATCCACCTGCATTTCTTCTTCATATTCTTCTGGTTCACCAGAATCAGTTAATAATATAGAATACAAAGAAGGAGAAAATCTTTCAGGGGATCTACTTGACCTCGTAGAACGTCTAACACTTGCAGAAGTTTGTGGGACATCCTGTTGTTGTTGAGCATCAGGTACTTGTGGCATTTCATTTTCAGGAATCTCATCCAACACCACATATTCTTGCTTGTCCTATTCATGCTTCTTTTCCTACATCTGTTCTTTATACATAACCTTCTCATTGAATATAACATCTCTACTTCTAGTTATTTTCTGATTTTCAAAATCCCATAACCGATAGCCATATTCATCTATCCCATATCCAATGAAGGTACATTTCTGAGATTTAGCATCAAGCTTGGTTCTGTTTTCTTTATCAACATGGACAAAAGCTTCACAACCAAAGGTTTTCAGAAAAGAATAATTTACCTTTTTACCAGTCCATGCCTCCTCTAGAATACCACCATCCAAAGGGGTTGAAGGTCCTCTATTTATCAAATAGACAGTAGTATGTTCAACATCTGCCCAAAAATGTAAGGGCAATCCAACATGCAATCTCATGCTCCTCGCGCGTTCCATGATAGTCTTATTCATTCTCTCTGACACACCATTTTTCTGTGGAGTTCCTGGAACTGTCTTTTTCTTTCTAATCCCATTTAAGGAGCAGTAATCTTCAAATGCCTTGCTGCAGTACTCACCTCCATTATCCGATCTGAGACACTTCAACCTTTTTCCTGTCTCATTCTCAATCAAAGCTTTCCATTTATTAAAAGTTTCAAAAATATCCGATTTTTGTTTTAGGAAATATACCCATGTTTTTCTGGTTGAGTCATCAATAAAAATAACATAATAACAAGAGCCACCAAGAGATGATACCTGAGCCGGTCCCCATACATCTGAATGCACAAGCTCTAACTTCTCACTCTTCTTCTCTTTCCCAACCTTGAGAAATCTGACTCTTTTCTGTTTACCATAAACACAGTTTTCACAGAACTCTAAATCAATCTTCTTTAGTCCTGGAAATAGATTTTTGGAGTGAAGTATTTTCATCCCTTTCTCACTCATGTGCCCAAGCCTATGGTGCCACATTATCGAATTTGTTCTTGCAACATCTATTGTTGATGTCCCTGCAGTAACTTTATCTGTAGCAGCTAAGGTAGAGTAAGTGTTACCAGTACACAGATATAATGTGCCTACCTTTGCACCTTTAGCTACTACTAATGATCCTTTAGTGACCTTCCAGATACTGTCTAAGAAGGTAACTATGCAACCTTCACTACCTAGTTGCCCTGCAAAAATTAAATTTCTTCTTAAGTTAGGAACATGTCTTACCTCCTGCAGAAACCAGTCATTTCCATTTTGCAACTTGATCTTTATCTTTCCTTTTCCAACAATTTGACAGGGCTCATCATCACCCAAATATACCTGTCCAAAATCACCTTGAACATAATCTAGAAAATATTTTCTATGGGGTGTAGCATGAAATGAAGCCCTAGAATCTATTACCTAGGAATCATTAACATTATCCAAACATAAGATTAAAGCATCTTGTAAAGTATTACTTGCAATATTATCTTCCTTACTGTCATTTTCATTTTTATCTCCTTCTTTGTTTTTCTGAGACCAAGAGTCTTTCTTTAGATGACCAGGCTTTCCGCAGTACCAACAATCTTTCTTTCCTCTAGATTGAGAGCGTCCTTTCTTTGACTTTCCTCGTGACTTCTCATTCCAAGGGCCTTTCCTCTTTCCTTTGATCTTCCTTTGTTCTCCACATTCAAAACACTACTTGATGATGTTGGAGTCTCACCTGTGCTTTTCCTTCGCATTTCCTCGCTTAGGATAACACCAACAATATCATCAAATACCAAAGTATTTTTTCCAAAGACAGAGTTACTTACAGCCATAACCAAGCTATTCCAGCTTTCTGGCAAAGAACATAAAATCAAGAGAGCCCTAACCTCTTCTGCAAAAGTAATTTTTACCAAAGACAATTGACTAGTAATTGTATTAAATTCATTTAAGTGCTCCTCTATAGATCCTCCCTCACTCATTTTCTAATTAAACAAACGCTTCATAAGAAATACCTTATTCGAAGCCGAGGGTTTCTCATACAACTTAGCCAATATCGCCATCAAATCTACAACCGTTTTTGCTTCTATTATATTGAAAGCTACAGACGGTGCAAGGCACAATCGAATGGATCCTAGTGCCTTTCTATCTAAAATGTCTCATTCTTCATTTGACATTGTGGTCGCTTTCTTTGCCTTTCCTTCTAATGGCCACCACAAATCTTTTTGATACAGGTAATCCTCCATTTGAATTTTCCATAACTGATAATGCTGGTTGTTAAACTTTTCGACCTTGAATTTGGAATCCTCCATTGCTCCCACTCAAATCTAAAAGTCCTGCCAATTTACAGAAAACCTCGCTCTGATACCAATTGTTAGGGTTTCAATCAGATCTGAAGCAAATATGAACTAACAATTATATTTTGATTTAAATACAAAAGATAAAGGAATAAAATAGGACACGGATAACACAGAGATTTAACGTGGTTCACCCAAAATGGGTTACGTCCACCATACACAGCCATCCAATCTTTCTTATTATCCAGCAAAAATAGTACATCAACATTCCAATGCCTTAAGCATCCCAGCCGCTTATAACATGTGTTTTTAGGGCAACAAACAAAGTCAGCCTTTTTAGGGTTTTATTACAATGTTGATTTTCATCAACAAAAAAAGGCAAGGATACGTGCTGAGTGTACAGTACTTTGCTGATCAGTCGCCACATTTCAACATAGATATCTCATTGCAAGAAACAAACACATAGCAAACAAGGAATGAACCCTCCATTCTAGGAATTAAGCTAGGGGTCGAGGTATGTGTAGCATTCACAGGCTGAATTCTCCTATCACAAACACCCACTAGAGCAATTGCCCCATAAATTCATTGGTTCACACCACAAAAACAACAAACAAAGTAAAGGATCATGTCCATCATGGCTCCTCTAGTCACTTTTGGACATCCTTGAGTAGCATAGAAACATGATCTTCGCCAATTGATAAAAGATAAAAACCAAATTAGACAAAACTCAACAGCTAAATTGACTGTGTCTTTGCTTTGATTTATTTGATGTGATGGTTGATAATGTCTGGTTTCATAAGTTTTGGACCCTGTTTAAGACCGATCTGTCTGGTTTCGAGTGTATCCGATTCTGTTTAAGACATGATAATGATCACGTTGATGTGGATATTGACGATTGATAAGACTTGACCGGTTTGGTTGCAGATGTTTGATACATATATAATTGTTGAACTTCGTGTGAAGTGTTTGTCGGATATCTACTAGGGTATTTCTTTCTCATGAGACATTTTATTGCAAGTTTTGATTGTTTTCAATGTGTAGTTTGTTTTCGAGTTTTTTCGATGTTTAGGGTTTTGTGGATCATTTTCGAATGTTTTTTTATTTTGTTGTTTTCTAATTGTTTTTGGTATTGGTTCAGGATCTTTTTCTGATTTTTTAGGGTTTTGTCAAGACTTTTTATGATTTTTAATATTTTTGTGTTTTGCAAATATTTTTGGATTTTTAAAGATTTTATCTGAATGTTTTTTATTGATTTTTTTCAGGATCATTTTCCTATTTTTAATATTTTTCAAGACTTTATACAATTTGTAAGATTTTTTCAAGACTTTTTTAGGATTTTTAGGATTTTTTCAGTTATGCCCCCAAGTATACAGACCTATGATGATGACATGATGATCTAGGTGATGCATATGGAGACAATGAAGTGTCGATATGAGTTATTCTAATGCAAGATGCAAGATGAAGATGCAATTTCTATTCGAACAAGGGTGAGTGTGTGCATCTTTCATTCCGAAATGCACTAATTTAATTAAAGGTGTGAAACATTTCAGAGATAGGAGCTCAATCCATTGTTGGAAGACTTTAGATCATCCAATCACAACCATGGATAAAGCTCTATCACAAGATGACATTGAATATAAATGAGTAAAGACCTCCTAAAACATCATGAACAAGTATCTAGGAAATGAGACCACCTTCTCTCCCTCGAGTGCAGATAGGTGAATGACTTTGACAATCTTCTTGCTTTATTGATGCAACTATATGAGAAAGCAATAATGACATGTAGCTATATGTTGTGCAATGCAGATATGCGATACAATGCAATAAAGAAATATGTAAATGCAGTACTGAAAATTTAAATGAACTCCTCCCTTAGATGTAATAGCTTTTTAGGTGTATGTTGTTCATGGGTTTGGGGAGTGGATCTCCCTCATGATTTTGCAATATTTTGCAAATGGTTGTTTGTTTCGCAGATTTTCTAACCGTTGAGGTGTGGTTGGTAACAATATTTCGTAGATTTCGTTTGTCTTTGTAGTATCAATTCCAACGTTGGGGGGTGAAAGCATTAAAAAAATTTAAACTTACCTTTTCTTTCCATTTCTTTATGTTGTTCACATAATCTTCCTCATTATCGGGTATCATGTGTTTGCGAAATGTCACCTGAACCTGCTGATATTTTGTGCTTCTTTCATTGAGAGATGTTATCTTATCCAACTCTAGAGTGAATCTCACTGTAGAGGCATTATGGGGAGGTTCAATCTCCTCACCCAAAAATTATGCTATGGTGTTGTCATTATTGGTCCATTCTAGTTGTGGTAACACTTGTGATTCCTAGTCAATTGGATGCCAAACAATTTGCTTTGGGTGAAGAGTTTGTTTCATCATACATACTTGATAATGGTGATTTTCCAGTAATGACATAACCTCTCATACTTGGATTGAGGAGTTTTATTCTCTTAGCGCTTGGATTTTCTTTTGTTACGAAATTTTGTCCTATCATCATATCATCCTACGTTGGTTCTTCAATATCTCCTTGAAAAAGGAGTTTGATGTCTTCTACACATGGTTCAATTATTTGAGTTGATGGTTTCAAGTGTCTTGCCCCCTCTTGCCCCCAGTAAATTAGATGTGAATGCACAAGGGGTAAATCTTTGCTTTCGTCTGCTAGAGAAGTGTCTAACATCATGTAAATCTGGTTATTATGAACATCTTCATAGACAATGTCATCATTAATGAGTGGTTGATTGTCATTTGTTGTGTCTATTGTTCGTGGGCTATTGTCTTGAATAGATAGAAACTCATAGTCATGAGAATCTGTCACACTTTCTATATATGTCCCATTGTCTGAGGCTATGTCTCTTATCTCATCTTGCTCTTGTAACATAATTTGTTCATTTCTTGAGGATCTTCTTTGTGTGGTGGAAACTCTTCTTAAACCTGGTATTAGACATTGCAGTCTTTCCTCATCTTACTCATTTGGTGGAGCTAAGCTTGTTTCCCTTGGTAAAAGTATTGACAAAATCCAAGTATTAGGCGCATTTGCAGGTGGTGATCCAATTTCTGCTACCACATTTGCTTGTGAAGTTGTTTCAGGTACCATACTGTTAGGTGGTGTCTCATTAGTTTCTTGCAAAAGATATCTGAGATCTGCACCATCTAATTTTGTAATAGGATATGTTGTTGCTTCCTTACTTCTATGAGATGAAGAAGGGAGTCTATGTGTTGATAACTGATTCTGAGGTATATACTTTGATGCTAGGATTGGATTATTTAGTATATCCAGTGTTCGTTGTCTTGCCTCAGTTATTTTTATGACATGCTTATACCCTAACCCTTGATTCTTTGGGTTTCCCTGAGGTACAACAGGTTCTAATCTTCCTTGTTGTTGTAGTCCTAAGCCCGTGGTACCATCATAGCCATGTTTTTGTAGCATTTTAAAACCATTTCCATAATGATCTAAGGGTAAGTGGGCTATTGTTATGTCATATTCTTGTCTATATAACTAGTGATTGACATCTTCTTCTAGGGATTATTCCTCTAAGTCTCCCCATCTGATGAATGAGCATGAATATGGATATTTGACTATCTCCTTTCCTTTATCTTGTTTCATCTAAGTATTATGAGGTTTTCCAAAAGATCTCGGAGAAAGAGATAATTGTTTAACATTTGATGTAATGGAGATAGAGTATTCCCCACAACCAACATCCTTAATCTATAAGGAAGATGTTGTAGATGCATCTTGTTGTACTTCTCTAATTGTCAATGAGTCCATTTGTTTAATAAGCGGTGTTGCTTGATTAATCGAAACTTGATTGTCTGTGCTTGGTCTTAAAGTATTGTAGTGTTGAAAGGGGTTAGGATCCCCATGCACAGTTATTTCTACTGCATTGACTGGGAATTTGATGCATTGATGAAATGTAGAAGGTACTTCTTGCATGTCATGTATCTGTGGGCATCCTAATAGCATGTTCTATCTCATCTCTTTGTCTAAGACTTGGAATTTGATGTCTGTAGTAACTGGTCCAATTTGTATTGGTAATGTGACCAATCCTTTGGAAGGACGTTCATCATCATCATCATTGGACTTAATTTTGATCTTCTTGGTTAAGTCTATGTGAAATTGGGAATAACCTAATTCCTTAATCAATTTAAGAGTACAAATATCGAGTCCCGCCCCTCCATCTAGGAGCACTCTTCTTACTCTCTTGTTATGAACATAAGCTTCTAGATGTAAAGGATCACTGTGCCTAATTCTATCTGTGGGGATGTCTTTCTTTGTGAAGACCACCGTAGATGAAGCAGTTATAGTTCCCACCATTTCTTGTAATACACTTTCATCCATGTATCTGGATACAATTGAATCTTGCAATGCTTTGTCCAGAATTTCTCTACGAGTTGGTGAAATTTTGAGTAAATCAAAGAGTGGGATTTGAGTGAGAGTCTTTTTTAGTTGATCCACAATATTAAAGTTGCTTGCTTGATGAGGTGCTTGAGGAGGTACTCCTCATAATGTGACTTTGGATCTGCAGGTTACCACTGCACAGTCTTTGTTTCTAAGGTTGATGGAAATGGTTGCAACCATTGCCTCCCCTTCACTGATTGCATTGATTGTATAATCGTATGAAACCTTAGTGTAGTTGGTTGTATTGTCCCATCCTTTTGATGTAGATGCTTCTCCTTTTGATGTAGATGCTTGTCCTTGATTATGCTTCACAAAAGGATCTTTGTATATGATATGTGTCTAGTTTGATGATCCTTTATCTGTATCTATTGTTACATCACCTTGATATATCAGGTCCTGTATGAGCTTCTTGAGCTTGTAACAACTAGATGTTTTGTGTCCCTTGGAACAATGATAATCATAGAAATCATTATCATTCCACTAGGATGGTTTGAATGGGCTTGGTTCATACGGTCTCTCTTCTAGCAAGGTGATCATGTTTGTTTGTATCAACTTCTTTAGAGTAACATCAATAGGTTCCCCCAAAGGTGTGAAATTTCTCTTTGGTGACATATTTCTTGGAGGTCTAGCTACATTAGATTGGACTGCATTGGTAGTGGTTGTAGTTGCATTATTTTCTTGTGACTGATTCACATTTTGGTTTGGTCCTTGTAATGACAATGTGGGTTGAGCTCTATTGAGCACTCTTGCATCAACCACACCATCATTTGTAACATTCTTATTCATTGATCAAAATTTAGGTTTATCTTCATTTGCATTGTTGGGTGCCTCTGAATCTTTACTATTTTTAATGATACCTTGCTCCAACAATCCCTTCTCACATTTGAGACCTTTTTCAGTGATATCCTTGAATGTATCAATGCATTGTATTTGCAAAGGGTACTTGACTGGTGGAAGGAGATTTTCACTGAATATGTCCACTTTTTCTACCTCTGGTATATTTCTTGGATACCTTCTATACAATGACTTCCATCTTTGCAAGAACGTAGCAAAGGTCTCTGTTTCTTTATGCTTTGTAGTGCAAAAATCTATCAGGCTCACTGGATTGTCTATATTATGAGAGAAGCTTGAGATAAACAACTTTGCTAACTCTCCCCATGAAGTAATTCTAGGAGGTAGATGTGAGAACCATTCTAATGCGGGCCTTCCAAGACTTTTGGGGAATAGTCTTAGTAGATAAGTGTCTTCATGCACCACTTCTATGCAAATATGTGAAAAATTCTCCTAGATGATCCCTTGGATCGCCCTTTCCTTTGTATTTATCAAACTTAGGTGTCTCAAAGTTTGGAGGAAAGGGTGGTATGTAGAGAGACCTATCATAGGGATAAGGCCTAAGATCTTCCATTGTTTAGCTTTTCTTGTCCTTGCTTGCTTGCATGCTCACCATTTGCTTTTGTAAGTTTTGGACTTGTTGAGTTAAAGCTTATGTTTGTGTCAAGGGTATGCTTGATGCATACATGCTTGCAACATATGGTGAAGTGGTAGTGTATACTGGTGTTGTTGAAGATACTTGACTTTGTACTGTATTGAAGCCACCACTAGGTGTTGTGAAGTATGTAAATTGAGGCATTGTGTTAGCCTGAGTAGACCCAAAGGGATTGGTATGTCCATGTTGTATCCCTTGGCTACTAGTTGTAAATCCAGCTGATACCGATGTAGTTACTCGTGGAGTACCATTGGATTGTGAGTTGAACATGGGCATTGATTGGAACCTTGTTGAAGTAACCCCTGACATTGGTGTAGAATTTATAGTTGCTTGCGTTGTGATTAATTGAGTTGGAGCCATTTGTGTGTTTGGAGAAACACTTTGTGTAGGAGTTGTTGTTGTAGATGCATTGGGTATCCGTGTTGCATTTAGATTCAATGTCACTCCTGGTGGTGTTATTGTGGAGATGTCAAAATTAGGAGGCAACTTTGCTTCATTTTGAATCAAGAGAGATAAATACTTGTCTCTATTGTTGTTGATAAGGGCGTTGATTATCATTAAGACTTGAGGGTCTTGTTGAGTTGCCTCTATTTCCTCTTGGGTTAATCCTATTTTCATCTCTTCTATTGTTGGTAATCTACTATGATCTGTTGGTATCAAATCTCTATTTCTTGATTGAGAGCTTGAGCTTCCGGTTGTGTTCATGTTCCAAGTTGGGTTATAGTATGGGTCATTGTTCGGATCCATCTGATTTTTTGCCTTTTGTGATCTTGTTGTTGTCATGTGATCTTGACACTCTATGACTCACTATGATCTCCTAAATGAGAATGGTATATTGATATGGATTCAAGACTTATGACTTAACTATATATGCACTTTATGAATGATGACACCTTACTAAGACTACTGGCGAGGAATAAGACTATTTGCCATAAGTTTTTCGACAAATTGTCAAAATTCTTCTTGTTCTCTTTGTTCCTTGATTTCTTTTGCTAGTTTTGTATCAAGGTGGATAGATTTCCGGACTTCGTTGTCTATGATAGCTTCTACTTCTTCGTATTGTGGAAGATCAATTCTTACTTCCCAAGCAAGATTGTCCAAACCATCAATTATCTCTAATTGATAATTGTCTAGTCCAAGATTGGGTTGTTCGAATGGAAAATCACCATCTCCTTTTAGAGCCATGCAACAAATATGTTCTTAAGACTTCTATGATGAAAATGACTATGACGAATGTTTAATGAAGACTATGCAAACTGATTTGGGTACTAAGATGAGATGTGTAATGTAAGGATTTATTTTTTATTTTTTATGAGGAGTGTGAATAGTGGACTCTATCTTAAGTTAAATGCAAATGATGGACTTTACTCTCCTAATTGTGAAGACTTATACAAGATGTGAATGAAAAAATTAAACTATGCATTCCCTATACGTGTGAGGACCCATGATCACATGAAGCACCATTTCCTTCCATACTCTTGAATTTTGGCAAAATTTGTTGAACTTGTTGGATGTAATCACTTAGTTGTTCTCTTGAATTTTTAGCTCTTGATTGTTGAGTTGAGAAACTTTTGGTTGGTGTTGGTATGAAAAACTTGGTTGATGTTCCACTTTGAAATATTTGATCTTGTAGGAAAGACATAGTAGACACATCAAAAAGCATAATAACTTAGAAAGAATGCTTGTTTGAGGAGATTTTTCAAATTCCCATGAATATTGGAGTCTTTTTCAAGACCCTATTTTGTTTTTGTTGTAATTGGTCAATTGATTGCACAACAAGCAGACTCTCTTAAGGTCAAAATCTCACAAATATGACCACATCCCACATCTTGATACTTCGTCATCTCAAAAAGCCTTGTCACACCATAAGGTGCGCCTATTTTTTTTCCTTTGTTCAGAAATTAAACCAAAGAGGATCGCCCCTCAATTAGCTCGTTATCCTAGGAGATATATTTGAGTGTCTTGGGGGCAGATTCTTCCCCACCCTTGCACTATGATAATATGAGTGTCTGGTTACTAACTCAGTTGGGCTTCTAATTTCTAAGGTGTTTAGAAAGGGTTCCATTTGAGTGGTCACAATCAACAATGTTTTACACTCCATTAAGGGAGGTCTCCCAGTTTGTAGAGGTTACGCTCTACAGATTTTAACGTACCGTATAGACACTGAGGGAGGCATAACGTCATTGTGACAACATGTAACACTTGTCACACATGATTTTCATCACATACACATTTATTTAAAGTGGCTTGGATTACTTGGCTTTAGCCGTTGCCACTTAGGTCATTCCCCTCTCATTGGCCTTAATGGCAACTCGGGAGGGCAGGCCTTCTAAAGGTTTTAATGCATGAAATTGAACGAAAGCATAAAAGAGGTGGATCTGGATTTTTGATCACCCATTGAAGGGGAGAGCGTATACCTATCACCTTAAAAACACAAATAACAACAATTGTTTTTAACCTTCATCGCAAAATTTTCTAACTATTCAAAATGTTGCTCCAAAATACATGGTGTTAATTTTAGCCAATATTGCAATGGTGAGATTTGTGTTGTTATTTTTGAAAGCACCAAAATGTGTCTAAACTACCCCTACAAAGAAATCAAACATTGTTAGCATATGGTGGCTCTCCAACCTAATTTTTTTTTTCTCTCGGTTACAATCTTTTTATTTGCAGAAACAAAATGAAAGCTAACAAAAAATGACAGAAAAACAGAAACAGACCCAATCTAACCTATTCTAGCAATTGAGAATTAACCTCTAATCAATTGTGAATTACTATCTAATCAAATGCAAATTAAAATAACAACAATTGTGGATTTTTGTATAAGCAACTGTGAATTATTGTCAAGTTAATTGTGCATCAGTTAAACCTGCAACTTTCAAAAATTAAACAACAGAAAAAGACGGAAGAGAGAAGTTTTGGCTTTTAGTGAAATCATTCCAGATAAGGTTGCCCATTACTTCAATATCATCGTAAATGTTGAATTTTTTTAGGATTTTGTTTATGGTTTGATGGTACAAAGCCATGGCCTCTCCCTCTTCAAATTCTCGAAGTTGTCTTTCTGCTTTTATAAGCCTGTGATAGGATTTTAGCTGTTTGCTATGTTGTTTCCTCCTCCTTGCACCTGAAATCTTGAAAGTTACCTTGCCTGCCATGGAGTTAGAAACATTTTATGCCTAAAAATCAACTTTTCCAAAATTAAAATATTTTAATGGGTTAATCTCGCAAATGAGTTTAAAGCCAAAACAACACTAAAAAATGAAATTTTGGGTTAGACTTGCAATTGTGAACTATTTAAATCAATTGCGAATTAAACTAACATCAAATGTGAATCAAAATAACACCAATTGTGCATTAATATGTGCAATTGCGAATTTCTATGTAAGCAATTGCACATTCCATTTTTTTTGGTTCTGTATGACCTTATTGAAAACTACAAAACTAGAAAAAGATAGATCAGTCATTGTAGGTTCACGTCGGGTTCACCAAATGTTTTTCAGGGGTAAATTAAGCATAAACAATATAATCAGATTATCAAAGCGAATCACCAACTGTAATCTAATTAGAAATTACTCCCAAATGACAATAAAATAATGCAAAATCAATTGAAATAAAGAATGAGCTCTAATTAAACTCCCTCAATTTATTTGACAAGGCTTCCATTGCTCTTCTCTGAATTGTGTATGAAGGTATCTCTCAGGTATTGCATTGGGATTCCTGCATAAAGTAGACAATTGTTTTGAAGACTGTGATTCTAAATTGATTTGAGAAAATGATGTTGTTTATATAGATTTTCAACATAGATGGGGAGAGATTTTGAACTCGAGTCCTGATTGAGAGTAAACTAATTTAGATTGATCAGTGAACTCTTCTTGATTGATTTTTTAACTCAATAGATTGAATAGTCAACCAGGTTGATTGGCTAGATAACTCAATTGATTAGTCAGTTGACTGAGTTGATTGAATAGAAGACTAAATTGATTGGAGAGATAAGTGGATTGACTAATCAGTCAGAAAAGGTGATTTGGAGTGAAAAGGGGTGATTGGAGAGTTAACCGAGTTAACTAATTAGTTAACTAAATTGATGAATTAGTTATGATTTCAACATGTGTTGTAGGAGATTGAAATTGAATTTGATTTTCATTTTCATTTTCAATTTGGATTTGAATTTGGACTTTCAGATGCTAAAATGCACATGAAATTAACTGAAATTTAGATTTGGTGAAATGTGAATTTGATAACTTGGAATTAGATGAAATTGATTGAAATCCACATTTAGGGAATTGTTAATTTTAGAGAAATGAAATTAACTGAAATTCGAATTCGGGGACTTGGAGGAATAAGTTAATTAATTTAAATAATTTAAATGAAATTATTTAAACATTAGAAATGTGATTAATTAAATAATAAAAATTATTTAATTAAAGAATAAATCATAATTAATTAAATAATTAATACTTAATCAATATTAGAGAAAGGGGTTTGATTGATTAATTAATTAAAGAATAGAAATTGAATAATTTTTTTTTTTAAAAAAGTGGCCAAGCCACTAAACTTTTTTATTAATTTTAGAAATTTTAACAACGGGTTCAAAAGGCATACCGACAGGAAATAACTCACAAGAAAACCTCCGATTGTCGCCTTAAATAAAGAACTAAACTACCCTTACAAAATAGCTGGATCTAGCTGATCCGAAATCCCACCCATACCCATACAATTGACCTATATACAGAGGTCCCATAGGACATATCCAGATACAAAGAACCTCAACTGATTATATACTTTGTTGGTTACAAAATGAAGAGCTGAACTCCAAAAAAGTTTCCTCAAGAAGATCTAGGAGCCCATCAACTGTTATCAATTAGGGAGCAGCAACAGGTTACAAAATGTGGATATCATAAAAATTATCTCCTCAAGAAGATCATGCAGAGACACCAAGGAGCCCATAAATTTGAACCAAAGGGGAGCGAAAACTGAAATAGACCAATTATATCCAACTCCAAAAATTTGAGCCAATGAGAACTGCCCAAAAATCTGCACCATAGTGCAATGTGGCTTCCAATTCCACCATCCCATAGACAGCCTGCCAAAAAAGAGTAAGAGATACTTGCAAAAAACATGTAATCAATTAGCCATAAACCAATTACTCAAGCTTTCCACCGGTGGAGTTGGTGGAACAAGAACCTGTATAGGGACCGTAGGGAGAGGAGTAGTAGATGAAACAAAACAGAAATTAATCAGAGCATGAAGGCCAATTAACACATCCCGTGCCCTAGTCAAAACCTGGGGAGAGATGAACTCAAGCAACCTCTCCACAACTTTTAATGCTTCATCAATAGTATTGCAAATCAGGCCCATTCTAATTTCAAAAAGAAATTCTCCACAGTGTCCATTCTCCAAAAGATCTTGAACAAAAAGGAAACCCCCATAAGGAAGAGTACCCATATCAAAATTATAACTATCCAAAGCTAACCCAAGATAATGCATATCAAGCAATGGAGGGGCCATAAATTTTGATGCAATAAGTTGGACCAGAGTCTTATCCCACAGAAGATCATAACATATAGTAAAAAAATGAGACAAAACTTCTAAAGAAGAGATAAAAGAAGGAGAGAGCAACCAATGATTCCCCACCACCTTGCGAATTTCAGACTCCAACTCCAAATTATGCAAAACAAAAACTCTCCCAAGCTTCTCAGAATCATACCCATAATTATCAACAATGTCTACCTCTGGAGGAACTAATGAAACACGATAAATTGGAAGTGTAATAGACATGAGAGATAGTTACCTTTCCCACAAAGAGAAATACTCACCAAGTTACCTTCGACACAGATAACAAATGAATTCTGCACCAAAAAGCAATATATAGCCGAAGCAAAAAAGCAACTAAAACCTAAATTAATTTAGCACCTTTCATAATAATGAATGATCCATTCATGTGAAAAGCCAAGTATCCAAGAAAAACATTCCAAGTGATGCATCCCGGTTGATCCAAATTAAGCCAAAAAACCTATAATAATTAACCACCTTACATAATAATGAATGATTCGCTCATGTGAAAAGCCAAGTATCCAAAAAATCATTCCAAGAGATGCATCTCGGCTGATCCACATTAAGCCAACAAATAAATAATGATTATACCTCATTATCACCACTGTGAGAAGTACCAAAATATCACCACCGAAGCTAAAAAATAGTACAACAATAATCATAATATGAAAGGACTGAGGACGTCACAATTATCGAGCCACAAAATGAAAACCCCTCATGTGAGAACAACTTGAAAAAGCTTTGAGAGAAAAACAATATCAAAACCAAGCCGCCACTCTTAAAGACTTTAGAAGTAAAAAAGAACAAAACCAAGATGCCACTCTAAAGGCCAATAAACATAGCCACCCTTATTGCCTATGACAGCTTGAAACCAAGCTATATATATGAGAACAAATTCCCACATACAGAGCCACATTGCCAGCTGTACATAAACAATAAACATGCCTACCCTGACTGGCAAAAGAGAGTCAACTTTCAAAAATTAGATACCAAGAAAACCTCATATCATTGCAAGTATTCCAAAACTGAAACAAGAATTTCAATAGAACTTACATCACGTAGATTAACATTACTGTCAATAGCAAGATTAGCCAAAAAATCTGCTACTCTATTTATCTCTCTATAACAATGAGTAATGAAGAAAGAATCAAGGAATTCCAATTGCTGGAGAATATGTTCAAGAAGATATTGCAATTGCCAACAATGAGAGTTACTTTTTAACACACTTTGAATGATCACCAATGAATCCCCCTCAATAATGAGGTCTTTAATTCCTAGGGAAATAGCCAACTCTAGACCCAAAGACAAAGCCTTAAATCCAACAAAATTATTAGTCTGAATACCAATTGCATGACACCTAGCATGAATAATGCGAGTATGATGGTCAAAAATCACCATACCTACCCTAGCCAAACCGGGATTTCCATGAGAGGCTCCATCAAAGTTCAACTTAAACTTACCAAGAGGCGGGGGTTTCCAAGAGGCCAACTTTCTTTTGTTTAAGGCATCACCCTTTTTCAAAATTGATCCATGAGAGGGAAGGACAAATAACATTCTCCAAACTCTAGCTACCCTACTATCCCAATGTGAGAAGGATGTGAGGTTTTCCAAATTCCTACTTATATGAGATAAAGCAACCTCAGAAATGGACGATTCAATTTTCAGTAAGACCTCTGGAAGAGAAGAGCTCGTGTTTCTAAAGATCCTGCTATTACGCTCTAACCAAATATTCCAGATTAAAATAGATGGAGAAATAACCCATAAACACGCATAAAAGGATGAAGTGAACAAAAGTGACCAAGAACTAAAGAAGGTAATCATATCTTTTCCCATAACAAACGCCAAATTCAATTTATCAAACAACCACTGCCAACATTGATATGTAAAGTTGCAATGCAGAAAAAGATGGGAAGAGGATTCCAAGTTTTTATGACATAACACACATGTGAAGGCAACAATGATACCCAACCTATCCAATCTCATGCCTGTAAGAACCCTATCTTGAACCGCCAACCAGGCAAAAGCACCAGCTTTTGGCAAGCAGGCCGAGTGCCAGAAAAGCTTATAAGGCCAAGAAGGAAGATAATTCTTTCTCATAAGGGAATTATAACCATCCCTCACCGTATATTTTCCAGAAATATTCTTAGTCCAAACCAGTTCGTCCTCATATTCAGAGAGAATAACCACCCTCTCACTCAAGACCTTGGTATACTGCAATTTCAGATCATGATCAATATCCAAAAAGTCAATCGATTTCCATTTAGCCAACCTCACATTTCCACTATGTATTATGTCAAAATAATCTGCCACAAAGGTTCCCCAAAGGGAATAAAGAATAGATATCAGAGGAGACCAATTCCTTAGGCTTTGTAATGGAGGGTGGCCATTCCACCTTTCTTCCCAAAATCTAACCTTTGTGCCTTTATGGACAATCTAGGAGAGATTAGGCAAAATAACAGATTTGCATTTACATATGAAGTTCCACATAACTGATCCTGAAGGTAAATTAGAAATCTGAAAAATATACTCCCTAGGACCATTATTAAGATACTTAGCAAACATAATTTGTGCCCATAAAGAACCGGACTTCTCATACAAATTCCTAACCAATTTAGCCCCTAAAGCCAAATTTTGCTTTTCCATATTTCTGATCCCTGTACCCCCTAAGTTCTTAGGCAAACAAACTTTATCCCAGGCCACCAGAGGAAGTTTATTTCTCCCATCTTTATTGCTACTCCAGAGAAAGGACCTAAGAGTATCCTGTAAGCTTACCAACATATCCTTTGGAGATTTTAACACTGACATGAGATAAATAGGAATTGCATTCAACACAGACTTGATGAGAACAATTTTCCCAGCTAGACTCAACCATCTGTGATTCCAAGAAAGAATTCTCTTTGAGATGACATAAATGATTTTATCCCAAAAGCTTAAATTATCCTGTTTGATAAAGAAAGGTATACCCAAATAAGTGCATGGAAGAATGCTAGGATCAAAACCCCCAAAAGACAATAATCTATTTTGGATTAATTGCGGGGTGTTTAGAAAAAAGATTTTTGACTTCTTAGTATTCACTTTCGGTCCTGAAAAAGAAGCATAATTCTGGATAACTTCTTTAATGACTAAAGCTTCCTGCATAGATGCCTACCCAAATAACAAGGTATCATTTGCAAATAGGCAGTGTGATATAGATCTTGGTACTCTCAAGATTTTCACCCCTAACCAAAGTTCTTTCAATTTCGCAGCCTTAATAGCCTAGCTAAAAGACTCAGCTAAAAGTATAAATAGAAATGGGGAAAGAGGATCTCCTTGTCTTAAACCTCGAGAGGAGGAAAAAAATCCACAAGGGGATCCATTAATTAAAATTGAGAACCTTGTAAAAGAGATACAAACATTAATCCATTTTATCCAAGCCCTAGAGAAGCCTAATCTTTCCAAAACAAGACCTAAAGCCCTCCATTCCACTCTATCATAAGCCTTAATCATGTCTAACTTTAAGATCATGGTCGGGGATCTTTGAATGGAGATAGAATGTAGAACCTCATGAGCCACAATAGCTCCCTCCGATGTTTTCGTGTTTGGTACAAAACCATCTTGTTCCACCGAAATTAGTTTAGGAAGGATTTTGGATAGCCGAATGGATATTCCCTTAGTGAAAATCTTATATAAAGTATTACATAGAGCAATAGGATGAAAATAAGCAAAAGATTTAACAATCTCCTTTTTAGGAATAATAGCAACCATCGTGGTATTGAGTTCCTTCAAAATTGACCTATTTCTCCTACTTTCTTCAAGAGCTAGGAGCAGATCCTTACCCACAAAATCCCAACACTTCTGAAAAAAATAAAGGAGTGAACCCATCCAGAACCGGAGCCTTATCAGGACTCATAGCAAAAATTGCCAATCTAACTTCTTCAAGGGAAAAAGGAGACATCAACATCCTGTTTTCCTCAATAGAAACTAAAGATGGTATATCAAAAATAAAATCATCTTTAAAATTGCCACCTTCAGAAGATAGCAGTGCCTTAAAAAAACTTACTGCCTCCGCAGCAATCTCCTTAGGCTCTGTAAGCAAATTTCTTGAAGAATCCTCTATACAAGAAATCTTGTTCCTACTCCTTTTTAGTTTAGTAGAAGAGTGAAAGAACTTGGTATTTCTATCCCCATCAGACAACCATACCTCTCTAGACTTTTGTCTCCAAAATATCTCTTCCCTAGCCAGAATCTCTTCAAGTTCTATCCTTAAAGACTTTAACTCATCAAAAACCTGGGGAACCATACCATGATCAAGCACATGCTTATTAAGAGTTTCAATCATATCCTGAATTCTCTGTTTTTCATGAAAAATGTTTTTGAAATGTGAAATATTCCATTCTTTAATGTTCAATTTTAAGAACTTTATCTTCTTGATAAGCTGAAACATGCGAGACCTTGAACAGAAGGGAGCAGACTCCCACCATTTTCTAAGGAGAGGTAAGAAGGAGGCATCCCTGAACCACATAGGCTTGAATTTGAAAGGAGACCAAAAGGGAGCCTTGTCTTCCAAAATACAGAGAGAAATCGGAAAATGATCAGATCCTGACATAGGCAAAATGGAGGGAAAAAACTCAAGTTCCAACTGCAACCAATTTTCTGAAAGTAAGAACCGATCTAACCTTTCTGCTATTTGTGAGAAATCCCTTCTCATATTTGTCCAATTAAAAATCCCATTTTGAGATTTGCAATAAAAAAGACCCATATGAAGGATGAAATTCCCAAAATCCTCCATGATTCTTTTGTTTGGAAAAACCCCTCCACTTTTTTCACTAGGATCTAATATAGCATTAAAGTCTCCTCCAAAAACAACAAGGGACCCCTATCTCAGAGGAGAAGCCACCCTACTCAAGTCCCTCCATAACTTCTTTTTTCCCTGAATCCCAGAAGGAGCATAAATATTGAACAGCTGGACCTTAACCCTAGAAACTTTACTGGTAACCAAGAACAACATCCAATGTACTGCCGAAGAGACCAATTGCACCTCAACATTATAAGTATTCCATAATAAAGCTAAGCCCCTAGAAGCACCAGAAGAAGAGCAAGATAGAGAGTTCCACTTTTTCCAGGATGAAAAAATCACATTAGCAGACTCTTTAGACAATTCGTTTCCTGCAACATAACCAAATCACATTTGATTAAATCCAATTGAGACTTAATCAAGCGTCTCTTGTTAGGGGCATTTAAGCCCCTAACATTCCAAGATATAAGTTTCATTGATCTCGAGGGGAGGTCGAAACTCCCCTCTTCTCAGTATCTAGAGACTTAGTGAAATCTCCATAGCACTTCTGCAAATTCTTCTTAACAGCCCCACTGGACCTAGTCATAGGAGGACTAGTCAAATGTAGCTTACCCTTTTTCTGGTTACCTAAGGAGAGTGACTTCTTCCCCTTATCAAATCCAGGGGAAAGGGACAAAGTCTTCTATATCCTAGCATCAATTTCTAATTTAGTTTGAGCATTTTTAGGAGGCCTACCTCTCCTAGGAGAACCAAAAAGAGGGGACAAAACCAAAGTGGTTTGAACAATTGACAAGTCTTTAACATTTTGTGGTGGGGAAAAAATAGTTGGCTTGTCAGTCAATCCCAAACCTTTAGTAGCCAAAATCTCAAAAGGATTTTAAGTTGTAACAATAGGAAGAGAGGACTTAATTTCACCTAAATCACTATCAATAGAGCAAATAACCCTATTCGTCGCCTCCATCCCACCTTGGGGGGCATGATTATTCAGAAGCTCATTCACCTGTTGTACTAACTCTATATCAGGAACAACTACTTCGGGTAACTCATTAAAACCTAGATTTAATTCCTTATCTAGGGTTTCTGGACCGAGATCAGAAGTATTAGAAGCTAAAAGTTTGATTTGAGCAATTAAGACAGTGTCAGACAGGATCTCTACTTCAAAAGCCTTGCCAAAATTACCTATTTTAGAAGTATCTAAGGCTATTGATTTGAAAGGAGAGGCAGCAGTCTTTTTAGAATTGTCAATAACACCCAGAGAATTTAAAATAATCTTAGAATCCCTCCTAATAAAGTTTGAAATTGGCTCTGAAATTTTTATTGATTTATTAATGGAAGGAGAAACAGTAACCTGATTAGAATTCAACTGAAAAGAAGCATCATCTTTATTCAAATTTTTCCTATTACTATCAATAATCTGCTGAGACTGTAACATAGTGTTAGCATTCACATCTATTGGACCCATCACCCGATGATTCTTCTTAAAATCCATAAAAAGCGGGGCATCTAAAATAAGGGGAGATTTCAAAAGCTCAGATTCTAGTTTCTCTATATTTTGATGCTAAATCCCATCACGAGACTTGATATTACTGCAGGTCCCGGAGACAACTGAGAGGGGGGGGGGGTGAATCAGTTGTCAAATAAATTCAAACCAAAAACTTATTAACCAACTTAATGCTTAATACCGGTAAATCAGTTAAGTATGCCGGTAAACAGTGTTAATAGAAAATTGTTGTACCGGTAAGAATTAATGCATGAAACATAAGCACAAAGTCATCCACAACACATGACACCAATATTTGTATGTGGAAACCCTGTAAGGGGAAAAACCACGGTGGGAAACCTTACCCACAATCAGATGATACTACTGCAGATAGTAAGTGTACAAAAGGGGTCTGCACATGCAGAAAGGCCAACAACTTAGAGCTCACTGCTCAATAACAAATGGGAGTCACACTGACTACAATTGGATGGTTAAATCCAATAAGAATGTATTGCACAAAATAGCATCTTCATATGCTAGATTCAGTCTTAGTGTAATGCTGATATGCTTCTATAAAAACCTAACTTCACCTTCAAATGATGTCTTTGTGTATATCCCTGCTTGATCTCGCATATACCCTTTCTTAAATCTTTTTCGCATTCCACACTTGATCTTACAAATAAGATCTTACATTTATACAATACCCTAAGACCAATTTTAGTAGGTCGGCTCTACAAGATATTACAATAAAAATATTTTACAAACAATACAATATCCGATGCAATAACCGATTGAACATGTCGGCTTATCATCTCCATAGCATGCCATGCTGATCTGGAAAAGATAAACCTGTCGGTGTAACCCTAGATAACCTGGACCTATTTGCCGGTAAAAGCAAATATGCAAATAAGAATATACCAATGATTATTACTTCAAAATAAAGTGTCCACATGATGTCTTCGACATTACCAAGTGTCTTTCATGTCATTGTAGGTACCGGTGAACATTATATCCTACCGGTTAACCATATACCGGTAACTGTTGCATAGTTTGCTGTTTGCCGGTGAATGTTGCTGGATCTCCAAAGCAGGTGTATTTAGTAGGTGTTGACATCAATGACAAACCCATACCAAAATACCAACAATTACAAGTATGGGGATGCACAATTTCAGGATTGAGTAATACACAAATTTTTACCAGAACCTCCCCCTCCACAAAATCCAAATTGGATGTGACAAAAGTACCAAATGAATTGCCAATTTGTTGCAGAACATTGGGATCCATGAATTCAAAGGGAAGTTTAGGTAGCCCAAACCAAAAGGGAGAAAATTTACTATTTGACCAAGCAGGAACATAGAAAGGATTCCAAGCAATAACCGAAAGAAAGTGCTTCCCAAACCAGTGGTAAGGAGAATCCAAAACCCTATCCCGAATCACAAGACAATCGAAAACAATAATAAATGAATTTGATGAAAGGAGCTGAGAATAATGAATATCTGCCCAATGTTTCTGTAACTTAGTAAAAAGTTTGGACAAATAGATTTGATCCCCCCAGAGTTCCCCAATAATAGCATTCGAATGAAGGGAATAAGCCTTTTTATCAACATAAGATCCGAGGAGATCAATGCAAGGAATCGGTACCCAAACTTGAGATGGAGGATCACTAGAATCACATACCTTATCCTTTTTGGGGCTAGCATCCTTAGGTTTTGAATTTACCTGGCTGACCGCCTGAGTCACAGAAATAGAAACCCTAGTCTCCGTCTCATTGTTACCCGTTTTGCCAGGTACCATTGCTGAAACCCTAGCTTCTTTCTCCACACCTCGAGATCCAACCACCCATGCAAATGAATGATTCTTGCCATAAACAGATCCCCATTTCAAATTTGGATTCCATTATCGCTGCCCTTGTTCCCCATGAAAATCAGAGCGCCGAGTGTAATTAGCCACAGGAAATTACCTTCAAGGAATGTGACGGTGATGTTTAAAAAACCCCTAAAAGTATCTAGACACCGGCCTGAACCATCTCCTACGAGCTGGCTTCAAAGATGAAACCGCCTTGTCCTCCCACCCACCTTTGGTAAAAACCCATTGCAGTGTATGAGGCAAATCATCCCATGTGACATCTGCCCAAACCCCTAGTCGCCGACTGTCACCCATAGCACCGAAAAATTGCAGAGCTCAATTTTAAATAATATAACCTACTATTATATAATAGAAATTGAATAATTAATAATGTTGAATGTGATGATTGAGTCAGTTTTAGAAGAATAATCAGCTTAATTAATCAATTAAAGAATTACTTTTTTTTAAAAACACATTTTTCAGTTTCTACAAAAGGGTTAATTCCAAACCCATGGTTTGACTTAGGCAAACCCCTACCACAACACGTTTTCACTTTTTTCGTGTGCATGTGAAGATTTCAAAAGTTGTAATTGTAGAATAAGGTAGAGTAAAGAAAGACTATATTACATCCAACTTTTGCAGGCATGAAAAGCAGAGGATAGGGTCACCCCACACACCCATACCTGACAAATTTCTAGCAAAACTTCTAGGGTAGATTATGAACATCATTCTAATTTTGGAAAAGTTACTTTCATCTACATCTAACATTCTAATAATAGGGTTTTATTCCTAGTTTTTATGCATAATCTTGTTAACACCCATTTTTCACTATCACACATATTTATACTACATTTTGATTCATACAAGCATAATTTACATATCATGTCTTTGATGTCTTTGAAGTTATACACAACAAGAGAAGCTTGATTGACATGAATAATAAAAGTGATTTTCATTTACCAATAACAAGCTTCTTAGCATCACTAGGCACCATGAGAAAATATCTTTGCAGGTTTGCAAGTTACAAAAGTGTATGTCAATAAAATATGAAATCATGACCATAAGAACTAAATAATGCACAATCATGTCTAGACAAAGAATAGAGTTTAGGGGCAAATTTTTGGTAATATTTACTCTACAGAGATCCAATATTTGAAGGTAACATCTTATTGTCACACATCATCTACACTAGAATACATATTATCAACAACCTTGTATTAACACACAAAAGCTAAGTATACATAAACATTTCATTTACTTTATCCATTATCATGTCATGGTTCATGTTTATCTACATGTTATCAATATTATTTAATTTATCATTTAATTAGGCTTAGATAATATTGTAGGATGCATTTTTATAAATATATTTTGGTGAATCCTTACTTATCGCTCCCTTTTTGTGCCTTGCCCTATAGTTTAACCTTATTTTTGGCTTGTTGATTTATAGTTTTTTTTTTTCATTCCTTGGTTCAAATCTAAAATTTATGTGTGGTTTCACTGCATATTCTTCCTTTTTGTCAATCATAAAGTAGGGTTATAATTAAAACATCAAGCATCATCTCATCTTCCAAATGGGAGAATTTTTAGGCTCAATCCTTCAATGATTGTTAACTGTCTTGAGGCTTCTATTGTAGAAAATATGAAAACACTTATCTACTTAAATGATAGAGAATCATTTGACCACAAGGCTTGCCTTGTAAATGTTGGAGATCATAAGAAAATGGATTGTTCAAATAGATTTCACAAATGCTTAGAGGGGATATTTCTAAACTAGATGATGGATCTAATCCCTGGGATTTGGTGGATGCACTTTGTACTATCTATGTATTAAGATTTAATGAAATTGAATTACTTAAATATATTATGATGTATGAGAATCCTATTGGTGTAATATTATACTTCATATATAATAGTATAATATATCCTACATGTAATATTGCAACTATGTATTTACTTAGAATAATAGGATATTTAGTTTCCCTCATGTTATATATCTCTTGATTTGAGGTCATCAAGTGTCACCATTTCCTCATCAATTCTTGATTGATGGGATTTAGGTTTTACTTATTCCTTTTGATCAATCATAAAGTAGGGTTATGTATTAAAACATCAACCATCATCTTATCTTCCAAATGGGAGAATTTTTAGGCTCAATCCTTCAATGATTGTTAACTGTCTTGAGGCCTCTATTGTAGAAAATATGAAAACACTTGTCTACTTAAATGATAGAGAATCATTTGACCACAAGAATTGCCTTGTAAATGTAGGAGATCATAAAAAAATTGATTGTTCAAAAAAATTTCACAAATGCTTAGAGGGGATATTTCTAAACTAGATGATGGATCTAATCCCTGGGATTTGGTGGATGCACTTTGTACTATCTATGTATTAAGATCTAATGAAATTGAATTACTGAAAGATATTATGATGTATGAGCATCCTAAGTATATAATATTATACTTAATATATAATAGTATAATATATCCTACATGTAATATTGCAACTATTTATTTACTTAGAATAATAGGATATTTAGTTTTCCTCATGTTATATATCTCTTGATTTGAGGTCATCAAGTGTCACCATTTCCTCATCAATTCTTGATTTATGGGAGTTAGGTTTTACTTCTATCTCACTTGAATGAGTTAACTCATCTCCTAATTGGGAGTTAAATAATAAAATATTAGAAATGTGACATCTTGGCTCACTCATTCAATGGGCTTGTATATTTGTATAATACTAATTTTAGTGTTCCTCATTTATGTTAAAATAGAATGTAATAGCATTATTCTTACTTCTAGTTTTGTAATTAATTCATAAAAATTACTCCCTAGATTGACTGTTTCGTCGTGAAATCTAATATGGTATCAAAGCCATGATGTCTTACAATTAGTAAAAATTTTAGGTTATTGAGAGCAGATGCATTTAGGCCATTGCATCTAAGACACATCGACCAATTAGGAATGATTGTAAGCACACCTAAGTCTAAGAATTTTTTCAAGAGCACCTTGTCTATTTATTTAGTTTGCACATTATTCAAGGGTAATTTTTGGTGGTACTTTGGAGTGCATGTGAAAAATAAGATTGTATCTACATTATTTGATGTTTTTAAAGTGGTATAAGGTTTAATAGAATTTTTCAAAAGTTTGAGGTTAATAAATGGGTATAGAGCATATAGGGTACCTAGCCTATCTAGTCTCTAGCCCCCCATACATTATCACTTAAGGTATTATGTAGTGTAGCATTAGCATCAACCACCATTTGAGCTCTTTATCCAATGTTTTTTTAACTATATTTACCTTTTCAGCTAGCTAAAGATTCCACCACCAACCACTACAACTATTGACCACCACTGAACCTATTATTGTCAACCACTACTTGACATTCAATGTGTCACATTCAACATCAACAACTAAATTCATCTAGTTGCCTTAACTTTTATTGATGACTAATACATGCCTAGAATCTATCACAACTTTTGATTAATATGCACCATTTGATTGACAATAGACCTAGGATACACCTGCCTACTTTATACTCTACCTTGACACCATGTTGGGTCTTGAAACAACACTTCTAAATCCTAGAAATTTATCCAACTTCAAGGCTAGGGTTTTATTGTCAATAAAGGAGAAATAATATCATCAATGGACTTAGTATGATTAGGGGTCAACTTTGAGAGTGGGTCATCTCTATTATGGATCGAGCTTAGCTTAAATTCAAGAGACTATTCATAGGTATATAACTTAACAGGTATTGAAGTAAAAAAAAATGGATAATTAGAAATGATAAAAGCTAAACCAATTGCATATTACATGTCACTAGGTTAAGTAACCTTAGTTCCATTAACTCTTAATATAGCTAATTAAAGTGTGTAAACACAATCCCCATGAAACAATTCCTTTCAAGGCTAATAATATGTTTTCTTCGCTAAATTACAAGATCATGAGTGCTTAACGCTAAATTTTAATTTAAAAATGACTTGTAAATGATGTTGATGATGCTCAAATGGTAGAGAGGGTAGGTGTGAGACCCACCTTCAATTGATAGAGTTGTATGTTATACATGTGGTTATTTTATTTGTTATTATGAAGTATTCATTGTGCACAATGGATATGTGATCAAGGCCATTGAGTGGGCTCCATGACATATAAGTATTCACGTAAGGGTTACACTTGGAATAGTTGATATGGTTAATTGTGACTATTATTGCAAATTTTAGGCATACCTTAATTTCATGATTTTAAATGATAACATTCTTTATGTAGTTGAGGGATCATGACCATCTAACATATATATGTTTGATTGGTAAAGGCATTGTTATCACAAATGGGAACATCACATAGAGATGTTAGCTAGTAAGGATATGCTTGACTATGTTGTATTGTAATGTATTGCTTTTTCACATTCTAAACATTGGTACATGTGTGTTCTTAGATAGCTATGCTAATGATACTATGATGTTATTCCATGAGTAGCTTAAATAATTATTTTTTCATAACATGATATGAAAATAAATTAGTACCTAAGATGGATTATGCTAATTCGGTGGATGATATCAATTGTAGGGGTTGATAGCAAACTCTTATTTATAATGTAGCGAGCAATTAAATTTGTCATTTATGATGCATGTGTTTGTAAATGAGTTAACGAGGGAACTTATTTAATGAATGTATCAAGATTGTTAATGCAAATTTGATCACTGGATAGATGTGGTTTATGTGAATGCCACTTGCTGATGATTGTTGCTTCATCTATTTTTCTTTCATGAATGGCTAATGTTTGAATTCAAGTGTGTAGGTACCCATGGCCAATGGGACAGGGAGGCTAGCATGATGCCTTGTGATCTAACCTAGATTTTTGACCTATCCTATATGGAGAGGCTAAGGTCTTTCGTTCACTGTTAGTGTTGTGATGTGTAATGTGTAATGTGTGGTGATGTGTAATGTAAATGTGAATTCCATTGATTTATGAATTTGAGATGTGCAAATGTAATGCATAATGAATATCAAATATGGTTAATAAAGAATGTATCATTACATGATGTGGAGTCACTTTTCTCTTGTGTTCATATTCTATTTATCAAGTCCTTTTCATCATTGTTATGCACTTTTAACTCCCCAAGCCATAAGACTAGGGGTTGGGAGTGTTTTGGGAACATTATAATTGATTTATTTTGTGTTTTACCCCTTTTTACTTGGCATTTTTAATTAGTGACGAGTTTGACCATGTATGGAGAGGGTGTGGGAAGTGTGAGAGAGTGGATGACACTTGGATGCATTTTAAGTGACCACAAGAATGGTGTGAGGAAGTGGAGGATGCTCACACATGTGTGAGCAAGGTAATTTGGATTCCAAAAGAATCAAGCGAGCTAGTGACATGGGAGGTGGTCTTCTACATAGTTAAAAATTTGAGAGAAAATATGAGCTCCCGCTAGAAGGGAATCCTTAGCTTTTGCTAGGCTTTGGATTTTGATTGCTTAGGATCGAGGAATAAGGAAGGAAGGAGGGAAATTTTTGGAAGGGAGAGCTTAATGGAGATAAATTCTTGGAGTTGCACCAATCTTCTCCAAGTAAAGGAGGTGAAACTAGGTAATCCCCTTGTTATCTCAACTCTTATTCTTATTGTGTTATTGCATCCATTATTGTTCTTGATGTGGTGATGTAATGTTTTTTGCATTCTAAAGGTTGGTCTATGCATTGTATTTATGATTCTATTTTATGTTCTCTTAGTGAGGAACTCTCTCGAAGTGTTGAGGGTGTGGGAGTATGAAGCATTGTTGGGTGTGTCCTAGGTTGGGTATAAGTACCCACATGTTGGTGAAAGAAAAATAAAATGGGTAAGAGTACCCCTATATAATTTGAAGGATGTTCAATCGGGTAAGAGTACCCACACATGGTGGAGAGTTACATGCATGTGCTTGCTAGTTGGGATGCAGTGATTTTTTGGTTTATGGGGTTGGCATTGGTAAAATTATAATTATGGAGGAGGGAATAAGTTATTGAAGTTAAATGTGAGCCTAGGTTTCACTCCCACAAGTATGTTCCTCTCATTTCCCTAGTGTGATTTTAATAAGAACCCTTGTGTTAGCATTTCCCTAGGTTATGTGTGTTGTAAGTGATTTTGTGCGTTAACTATAAAACACCATGTGTGAAATAGTTGTTAATGTATTTTATCATGCTACCTAGTCACCATGTTCCTCCCTAAGCTTGGGGATGGATTGTTCTATAGTTTTGTGGTTGGGAGGTGAACAAACTCCCCATTGGTCCTGAAAGGAAATCTTCTTGTCCATGTATGTGCAAGGTAAAAAAAAAGAAAGTATGAAGAGTACTGATTCCCCTTGTCATTGTGTGAGATGATGCAAGATGTGATAGCCACCTCAATAAGGCATTTATGTGGTTGAATAATGTAACTGAAGCTATACTCAGGCAAGTGAATGTGGTTGGAATTGTTAAGGATCATTTGCAATGAGACTCTGTTTGGGATATTGGGCTTGTTGTAACAATATGTTTGCTTTAAGTTTCTTTTTGTTTGGAATACAAAAGCATTACTAGAAATCTGTGTAAGAAGTGGTTTATAGAAGAATGTAATTCATTTGTAATCAGGCATAAAGTTGCTTATGTATAATGGTATGAAATTGTTCGAATGTTAGAAGGAGAAAAATAGGAAAAAAAATCACTTTCCTTGCATATATTTGACATGATAAAATGTTTGAGGAGTATAGGAGGTAAAAGTTAGGTTTTTTTGTTTAGCTTTGTATGTAAACCTGTAATTTTATTAAGGAAAAATTTACGTTGTTGTATATCTGCTTAAATTGCATTCCATTTAAAGGTAAGAGTTAGTGAGGTATTTCTACCATATTTGATTGAATGGTCTGATAGATCTCATATTAAATCAGTCTGGAAATTTCTTTTTATAGTATAAAATGTATAAAGAAATACTATACTAGTTAGGCCATTTCTCACTTCTCAAGGTTGAATAGAAAATTCCTTCTAATATCTCCCCTCAGTTATTTATGAGTTATATCTCTGGAAGAATTTTCATTTAAAGTTTTGCTTGAATAGAAAATCTCATTTAAATATCTTGTAATCTTGCCCAACTTTCAAATCTACCTTTTGTAAAACTAGACATAAGTAAGCATGAGTTGTGCAAAATGCAAAATCAGTGGAATCTACCTTTTGTAAAACTAGACATAAGTAAGCATCGATACCCATATTTCTCCTTAAACAAGATAAAAAGATTGCTAGCTGATAAATAAGTTACATAGATTTACTCACAAACCCAATAATACCTAGTTTCCGACCTGCTTAGGTGCATACAATATGGCTGGGGTCTCATGGAGGGGGTTTCCTTTAAAATAGAGCTAGAGCTTCTTAGATTTTTTAGGATTATTTTAAAGTTGTTGGTCCCATGAATTTAGTAATGCATTTCAACTTAAAAGTTTAAGCCCCAAAATTTAAGGAAGCTCGTGGTCCGATGAATATGATACTTTTGTCTTCTATAGTGTGCAGTGATAAAAATTAGTATAAAAAAGTATTTTCCCTCCAAAATTATTTATTAATGGAAATCTAAACTTGGATGTTTGAAAAATGACAGATAACATTCCTAAGCTGGTGGGGCAATTTCTAGCCCTAATCCATTTTCACCTGCTTAAATATGCAAGCCTAAAAAGTAGGCGCTTCTATTTTTTAGGAAAAGATTCCAAATAATCTTGTAGCACAATTTTTTTTCTTAATGGGACCTCCTCTTCCTAAAAATTAGAAGCTTAAGTCCTTCCATGAGACCACACCCTAAGCTGAATAAAATGAAAACACAAGAGAACCCCCTCCCACATTGGCAATGGTGCATAGGCTACTAAACTATGCTCCCCATACGTAGTTGAAAAGAAGCAGTTACCTTTGCTTCTCCACCTACAATCACCACTTCTCCTTACCCCCTCCATTCCCCTCATTCACTTGCTATGTTTTTAGGGCTTAAGACATCTCAAATTGGACGTGGAAGAAGTCTATCAAATGCAGTTTATTTTGTTGTGGGTTGCAAAATAATATTTCTTTTTGGGGCATAGTGTGAAATGATTAAGAGGAAAATAATAAAATAAGGATGATTATTATATTTGTGCCATAAAAATCATCCTAAATGTAAAACTCGATTCCTCACTTAAATGAATGAAGGGATTTTAATAATGTCCACAAGACCAAGCAGTCTAAAGGACCAAGAGATACAAAAGCAACACTAATTTAGGTTTCTCTCCAAGTTAGCTCTCCTTTTATGCATCTTGACTAAGAAATTCACAGTTTTGTGAAACCTAGTTTTCTGAAACAACTTACTCAAATTGTCCACCTTCAGATTGTTTTCAAAATGCTTACAAATATCCTTATATGCCACACACACCATGATGAAATGCCACTCAGTTTCAACAACCCCATTATTGCAAAAGATACAAGCCCTTTCTTCCCACTCTTCTTTAGGAGTTGTTCATCTATCTGTTTTACATCGAAGATGATGTGATCTGGTCCTCAATTGAGCCATTAAGATTCTAGTCTTATCCTTGATTTCACGCCTTAACTATGTGTTTTCATCATGCGTCCACATGGGATAAGTAACTTAACAAACAAATTATAGCCAAAGCCTCCATTGGGAACATACCAGCCTCAGCTAAAAGGATCTCATAAAGAAACATTGATTTGCCTTTGAAGCTACTAGTGATTAAGTGTTTTTGAATTTTTTCTAATTATCTTCACTTGTGATTTGATATGCTACTCCCCCAAACCTCGCAACCATAAAAGACAACTTTGAATTAAAAAAAAAAATCTTATTTCCTTAATATTTCCCAAGGTAACTCACTCACTTAGTCAACTAACATAACCATCCACAAAGAGACATTTTCTAGTTTTTGTTGTCTTCCTCTTATTGTAAGGAATGATGGAAGAGTAGGTATAAACATCTAGTAAACAAATCTATATTAACTTTCCTTATATCTAATCCTCTTACCTCTTCCTAAATAACCAAATTCCTTTTATGAATTTCTCTCATAAAATAATTTAAGCAAAAAATCACTTTTTTTTCTTTTTCTTAATAAGAGCTATTATAATTATATGTAATGTTGGTGTAATATTTTAGTACACGATTTTACTAAAATGGAGCTTATTTGATATGTGGAATTTCCTAGGAATTAGTCTTTAAAAAATAATTATATTATAAGTAAGAGAAAAATAATATATTTAGGATGAAAACACTTTATTTAGCATCGAATTTAATATATGGTTTCACTTTATTTATTCTAAGAATATTTATTTTGTTTTAATAAAATTAATAAATAAAGAAATAAAATAAAATGTATTCATCAGATTAAAAATAAAAAATTGTGTAAGAGTTATTTAACTATTTATTTATTTATAGTAAGGGGAAAGCAAAATAATTAATCAATATCATTAAGATGAAGTTATCATAGGTTTATCATATTGAAAATTATTCTCAATGGTTGAGTTTTCAAGTTAGGATAAATGAAATTGCAATTGTAAGAGGATGTCCTTTTCGGTAAGAGTTTGCAATATGCTCAATGTAAATAACTAACAAACACAATAATTAGGGATGTGAACTTCAAATGTGGTAATAATAGAATCTAAGTATAGAATTATTATTGAGGAGATTTAGGCTACTACTAAAGCATGACACTTTCTTTGTCTATATTGTCATTATTCAAGCTGAATGTGACTTGAATATTGTGTAATGGTATTGTCAACCTAGTGAGATAACCAATGTTGACAAGAATGTTGTTGTCAATTTACCTCTTTAATAAAGAACAATTGATTGATAATTCATTATTTTTTGTTAAGGGAGGTGTGGCTAGTGTCTCAAGAGTCAAGTTACGGTACCCAAACATGCGCATATCCACAAGTGACCTTTACAACTAGATAACATTATTGCTAGTTCATTAGATACCATCCTCAAGCGAAAGCTTAAGTAATATCACATTGCAAATGTCATGCATCTCGTTGTCTAACTTAGTAGATAAAGCTTGTTAAAATTGATTAAAAGCTATTTAATTTTATTTTTTGTAAATTGAGTTGTATTTGTGGGCATTATAGTAGGAGTTATCTATATATTTGTGTCTTATTGGGTGATAAATTGAAATGCAACATTAGAACCATTATCAACAAAGTTTGCTCCCTAGCTAAGCTATTGACTTAGCCACTTGTTGACACATGGGAACATCTCTAGGCTGTCGGTAACCTATAATGGAGGTGGACCTCTAGAGAAGGTTGGTTCCTAATTGGAGCTATCACCTAAACTAAACTAACAACTGATGCTTGCTGGGAAAAGAGTAAGAAAGAGACATGAAAATTGAAAACTACTATTATTGGGGTGATGCACCAAAATGATACAAAAACTTGCATTACTACTGCTTTGGCACAATTTATCACAATAAACAAGTTTTCTTTTACACAACTCAGGTTTTGATATTTCAATACATCAATGTTTCATAGAAAGGTTCATATTTTAAGACTTTATGGAAGGAAAAAAAAGTTTTCACAACCAATAACTGCTAAAATCCATAACATAGACTATGACCTGTATAAAACTTGTTATTTTTGTATGAAAGTGTTATAAAAAATGAGGCATATTTTGAGTATTTTCATATGAATCAGAGAGAAACACATCACTTATCCATTTTGAACACAAAAGAATAGATTAGAGAAGGCAAAGTACTTCTTCATTGATAAAAAGGTGTTAACAAACAACCATAAATATTTTAAAGAGTTTCCTTATATAATCAAGGCCAAAAAGAACCTTGTATCAGGTTACACTCTATGCATATGACAAAAAGAGCTAACTTAGAAATGAAGACTAAAGTTGAGCTTGTTAGCACATATTTTTACAAAATATTTTGTGCTATATGGAGGCCTTTTTTTTCAATCATATGAACATTTATTGCTGGTTTGCATGTGCAGGAACCTTATTAGCACGAGTAAAGTTCTCTAAGGATCAGCTGCTTCAGGAATGTCAAGGTATCACTTGGGCACACTAAGTATAGACTGCACAAGGAACCCAGTATGGAAGCATTTAAACAGTAGAGAAGTCATTATGGTATAATCTAAGACTATTTTCTAGTATGTATTAGACCCTATGGGATAGTTGGGATCACTAATATTCAAGGTGGATGGCTCATTTGTTCAAAATTGTAAAATTTCAATTATCGACATAACTAGTCCCGATGAAACAAAATTGGCAAGCAAAAGAAGGATTATCGACATGACATATATCGATAAATTAGAGGGTGATTCATTGAGGCACTTAAGTAATATTCAACACGGTGCATGCTCTTGGATTATCATACCATTGGGATAGCTTGTTCCGATGAGGCAGAAGGTGGGTATTTTCTATCGGCATATGTCAGCTTATCAGAAATAATGAAAAAAATCTATCCCGATACCCGATGACTGAAGGGAACTGAAGGCGGGTCCATCAGAGAAAAAGACCATATTGGGATAGTGCAAAAATAGTTAGGCTGATCCCTGATGACATGGAGAATCGGAAGGTGGAACTATCAGTATTACCTATACCGATAAAACAGACTCGGAGGTATAAAGCTTAAAAGTGCATCGGAGACTCATCGAGACTTCGGGAGGAATAGAAAAAGGCTATTCCGACCCTCGATGAAGATAAAAGTGCCTACGGGGATATCGGTGTAAATTATACCGATAAAATAAACACTAAGCGAGGACTCATCGGGACATCAAAAGAAGAAATTTTATGCTATGCCGAATCCTGATAGGACTGTTAAGGTGGATGGTGAGTTGCAAGGAGTTCTTCGGGGTGAGTTATGCCGATAACACGGGGGGCTTAGTCAGAATGTGGATTGGTATATTGAGGTCATCGGGGCATCGAAGGGACATAAAATGAACTATGTCGATACCTGATGGGTTAAGTAAAAGAAAACCGAAGGCGAATGCATCGGGGAGAGTTATGCCGATGGATTGTGAAAACAAAAAGCAAAGCCGAAACAAAAGGAGTTCCCATCAGGATAAAGTGAACCATCGGGATAGGAGAAAAATTGCTATCCCGAGACCCGATAAATCGGTCGGGATAGCCTGTGCCAATCAGAAGGTAAGAAGCAGTAAAGTCATAACAAACAACACCAAATAATTGAATCATCGGGAAAAGTCTCGCCGATTAGCCGTTGAAGGTCTTGATGTGAAAAATTGACAAAATGGCTTCCATTAAATGCATCCATTGAGTAGGTCCGATGCCACACAAAGCAAATCCATCAAGATTGTAGTAATTAAGTACAAGATTGGACTCCTTGGGGATATATAGCTAGTATTGCATAACAACATTTCGCACAAAGTTATTGCAGAAATTTATCACGTGTTCATTAAGAAATATTTTGAGTTGCTGAGCATAGAGCAGAAGAATTTGCAGAGATGGAAGGGTCAAGCTCAAAAGGGAAGCAGAAGGTCGTTGAAATATCCAGTAGTTCGTAAAAAAAAATTGAAAGGTGAAGTCAGTGAGGCTCGAAGGAAATTAAATCAAGACATGATAGATCAAATGGGCTCTCCAGGAGCTAGGTCACATAGAGATAAGGTAAATTTTCCTATTCGCGACCAGTTGGAAGACAGATACAGAGAAATTGGAGATGTACTCACAATAGTGCGAGGGCACGAGCTGTTTCTTTTTCATTACCTTCGTAGGGATGAGCCTATGCCAAATTCAAACCCATGGAGTACCAATTTAGGTAAAATCATGGTACCTAATGTCTTTGTAAATATTGATTTATTGAAGCTCTTGGTAAGACATTATGATACAAACAAGCGATGTATTTTGTTGCCTGACGAGACTGCTTTAGTTCACTTTGCAGTAGCCACAATTCAAGAAGTTTTTGCAGTAGATCTGGAGGCAAATGTGCCCTTATCTTTTGTGGATTTGGAAGAGGAGTACAAAAAAATGAATACTACATACCAAGGTTGGAACCTCGCTATCCACAAAGCAGAGAAGGGGAGGCTAATACAGGAAGATGGTCCTCATGATATAACTATTTTCAAGAAATATTTGCAGTATACATATATGGCATGTGGTCAGGTTGGAGGAGTTGAAGCTCCTGATGTGGCAAACATAGGACCACTAATTTTAGCAACAGATATTCAGAGACATGAGCCTAGAACTTTTGATTTTGCTTCATACCTCGTGGATAGACTTCATGAACTTGAAAGACAATCCAAACAAGTATTTCAAGCATTTTTTGTTGTTAATGCACATTATTTTATTTTATGGGAGATTTAGAGGGTTATGGTCATAAGGTTTGAATGTAAGTACAGTTGGGAAGAATGGACAGGATCAACCAGTGCAGTTATGGGTTTCTCTCTGCGATAACAGATATGTAAATTCTCATTACCTCAAATTCAAAGAATTCTTTGTTAAATCAATTTTCTTACTTTGTGGTGAGCCTCTACAGGGATCATTTTCTGAGGATGTAAATAAGTTTCTTAGGCCTCATGAGCACAAAAATATGAAGGTTAATCACAATTGGGGTGATTGGTACTCATGCCAAAACTTCACTTTTGTTCGGTGCTATGGATTTGAAGGTTACCCCTATGTGCTACCGAATCTTGCAACGGACATGATTGCTTTTTTGGAAATTGTAAGGCAATTAAGTGTCTCTAATGCCAAACATTTTAGAGGTGCACACAAGCAAGCCTTCCTCCCTGGCACACTTTATTTCTTAGATTTTAAAATTGTATCTACCAGAGCATATGAGGTTATTGACAGGAAGCAGGTGGATGAGTACAACCTGTTCCAACACACATCTAGAACACATTATGATCCTGAGGGCTACATCCACACAAGAAGGAAGAGACAAGAGTTGGGAGATTAGTTTCATCAGGAGGATGAGTTTGAAGACATGTGTAAAAATAAGGAAGTAGAGGAGCTTGCAGAGGTTATGGAGACCTTGGAGAAGAAACTGGAGGAGAGAAAACAAAGACTAGAAAACATGGAGGGAGACCCAACTCAAAGTGATTCAGGGGAGAACGAGGTAGTTTCCAAGCTCCATGCACCTAAGAAAGAGAAGGAACCAGAAGTACAGGATAAGCTCCTCGTTGTGCTAAATACAGAAACAGATGAAAGGATGATAGAGCACACTTCATTTTTTTCAGATGATCAATTCATCAAGTCTAAAGAGTTTAATCCTTCTTATACCACTTCAAAGGGAAGAAGTTGAGGGAAGCAATGCCAAATATCACACCAGAGAATGAGGAAGAAATGTTGCAGAAGCTTAAAGCTGATATTGATGCAGAAATGGAGACAATGATCCCTCAGAAAGGAAGGCAGTTGCTAGTGGAAGCATGTATTATTCTTTTCCCAGGATCGGATTTGAGTGCATCATTCATTTTTGACAGTTTATTACATGCAGACAATAAGGACTTCAAGTTGAATGTCCAAGGGGTTAATGATATATTCATTGGATTGAGGTATGATCCAGATGAACAAGCAATGTTGTTATGGGCATTTTTCCCCCCGAATAAAAGGCCAAAAATCATAGATGTGGATAAAGCTTTTGGTCACATGATGACCCTGAAAGTTGGAGAGGTAGATCCCATGGTCGCTGCTGACATAGGTATTAATATCTCAAAATTCAATAAGGCTCAGATGAAACACGAGATAGCAGAGAAAAATAAATATAAGGCTTTATATGAGGAAAATCTTAAGAGGAGTGGGCATCCGATCCCTCAAATTATTGATTCAGGAGGCCACTAGAAGAAGAAATTTGAAAAACCAGCTTATGAGCACACTAAGTTGAAGAGGGAGATGAAGAGCATCAGGGCTGATACTGCTTGTGTATTGATGAGTAAAAGATATGATAACATGGAGAAGGCATTGAATGAATTTTGGGATTTATATCAAAGGAACATGGACAATATGGTGTCTAATACAAGAATTCGAGATAGACTCAACCTATTGTTACAAGATGCATCGACTAGGGAAAAGGTAAAGAAGAAGGTTCAGGGTTTGTTTGTCACACATGATGAATTTATGAAGGAATTGAAATTTGAATTTGACGAGTGCCAGCAAATTGTTCAGCATGGGGTTCCCACTTTGGTAGATGATGCAGGTGTAATCAAGGATAATACCGTATGGCTTTCTGAGTGTAAGTCTTTACTTAGTGCAGCCCAAGCCATTGCCAAAATGGATATTCTTGATATGAATGACACGACCGATCAATTGGAGAACTTTTACGTGATAGAGAACACAACCAAGGATGCAATATTCAACACTACAACCTACAAAGATGTAGGCTATTTGCGACACATTCAGAAGTGCGGACAACGGCTGGATCAAAAATCTTAAGTCATTATTTAGTTTTGTGTTTATAGTGCAATTGATGTTTTAGTTAGGCTATTTAGTTGTTGTTCAGTTAGTTGTTTAGGATAATGAAAGGGTGTGTCCTTTCATTCGTATCTCTTAGCATGTGTATTTATAATGAGTAATTTTGTATGTAAAGTGGATAGAGAGATCTTCATACTGCTTGTAAGGGCTGTAGTATTATGTACTAGAGAAGTCTATGGGAAGAAGAAGTATCTGGTGATGCAAAAACATACTGCTTGGAAGGACTGCAAGTTATATGTATTAGGGAAGTCTATAGGAAGAAGAAGTATCTTTTTTGTGCAAACAGACTATAATGGAGTATTTTCAAGTGCAACTTATGTATGAAATCATCTCCTAAGGATTAATATATAAAGGTTCATTGTTTCTTTTTCTAAATATTGTGCATACTTATGTGTTGATGAGTTATCTTTGTCCTCTTGATAAATCTGTCATTTGATTTGCTATGATGTGCCATCACATGTTGTTACATTAAATGAGATTGGGTTTTTCATTGCTGTGTAACACATACTGAAACCTTCATTGTTGATGATTAATATTGTCTCACAAGTTGATAAGATTTTTTGTCCACAAAGTGTCATAAATATCCCTGGATAGAGGCACCAGTCTGTTATTTATCTTTTAAGGTCCTGGTTGGCCATGCATTTAAGGTCCTTGATAGAGAAACTTTCTTCCCAAATTCTATATGAACTGATCTTTGCATATTTCTTTTAAGTCCTAAAAGCATTCTTATTCTTAATATATTATCATAATCATTTTCATTTCTTTTCAAAGGCATTCACTTAAAGCACATAATAAAGCATAATTGTAGAACAACAATTTGCCAGTTTTGTAATTTGCTAAAGGGCTTAAATCCACTTTAAATAATCTCTTTGTGCTTGAGAGGAAGAGGTATACCCACCTAGGTTAAGTGGAGCCTTAAGTGCAGAGGGATTTGGTCTTCGACCATCCCTATTCGTTGGCCAAGGCTATTTGGATTAGTTGAGGATTTGGCAAACCCTTAAGTTTTCCAATCTATGGTTTTGGGCACCAACAAAGCTTATAGAGAAACAACTTGCTAGAAGAAAGGAAGAAGAGTTTGAGAAAAAAGGCCGAGTCAAACTTCTTAGGCATCCAAACCTTTTGTTGCTACTTTTTAGGCTTCAAAACTACTCCTAAAAGGTGGGAAAATGAAGAAAAGACTCCCTCTTTGACCCACCTATTGATGAGGTCCCTTAAACTATTTGTAGATGCCTTCAACACACTTAAATAGGGTCAAAAGTCTCCTAATTTTTCTTAACAACTTGAACAAGTCACCAACCTCCTCCTAGATACTCTCCTTGACTACTACAACTTATTACCATCAACATATAGCATGTGTTCTATTGGGACCTTCAAATTTTGGCAAATTTTGAAGGGCACGTGATAAGGAAACTATATACGGTGAAAATGGATGATGATAAACAATAATATTGAAAGACAAACAAAGATCCAACCACAAAACCCTAGCCTAACAATGAAAAGGATCCACAATACACAAATTAAGATACCTAAGATCATGCAAATCAAGAAAATAAAACAAAGTGTACCATTCACATGTCTAGTAGGGTTTCAATCTCCATTTCTTATATGAGATATATACAAATGACCTTGTTTGATATATTTGCTCTTAGATTTTATGTGTACACAAGAGCTCAACAAAGAATGAAAATGTGGTTGATAGCTTGATCGCAAGAAGGCTTGATTGCATAAGAGATTTTGACGATTAGAATTGATAATGAAGTAGAGTATCCTCTTATATAGAGAACACTTTAGGAAATAGAGGGATACAATTAAGAGGTGTAAAGATAAATGGTGGGCTAGGATTAAAGGGTAGGTAGATAAACTAATTAAATGATAAAGGGGGTAGGTAAGAGAAGAATTAAGAGATGAATGACATGCGTCATGGGTAGAAAAGACTAATGAATTAATTAAATAAATAAATATTTATTTAATTAATAGAGGAAGTGGGATCAATTAAATAAATTAAAATATTTATTTAATTTAGGAAAAGGAATTTAAATAAATAAAAGTATTTATTTAAATTAGAAAAAGGCTAGAAGAAGCTAAATGAATTAATTAAATAAAGAGATTTATTTAATTAATAGAAGACTTAGGATAAAATAATTAAATAAATAAAAATATTTATTTAATTAGACAAGACTATTTTAGTTGTCTACATTTTGCCCCTCTTTAAGACAATGCAGCTTGTCGTGTTGGCCCAAAGAAGAAAACTGATACATGCCCCAAGACGGGAATGATATGCCCCCTTGAGAGATTGGATGAAATGTTTGAAAAGATCGCAAACAATCTCTCGATAAGAAAGAAAGGCTAGCAAGGACTGACAAGATAGGGTGACAAGGTCACGTAGGAAAAAGACTATCACGAGGAAGAAAATCTGACATGGGAGACTAGGATTAGGTAGCCTATATGATAGGGCCACAAGGAAAACATCCTCATTTGCATCCACACACCTAAGAGATTAGAGTGTAGAGAGAGATCTTAGAGCAGTCAGCAGAGATGGATAGAGTTGATAGGTTCAATCAAGTCCGGCGATATCAAAGACCAAACGACATGAGTGAGCCGGTAAGTACCTCGAAGTGTCTTTGTACATTTTTGCATTTATTACTGTCATTAATGCACTTTAGGGTAGATAAGTAAAAAACAAAAAAATCGGTGTTTTGCACTACGAGTGCGTCTAGGTCAGTGTCAGGCGCATCTAGGTAGGATAAGTGCGTCTAGGTAGGATAAGTGTGTCAAGGTTACGTTTAGTCGCGTATGTGCATGTAATCGCCTCTAGGTTTAGATAGGGACATGTCTATGCCAAGAAGGCACGTCTGTGTCAAAGGGGCACGTTTGTGAAAGACAAGCGAGTTTGTGCAGAATAGCGTCGCGCCTATGATGTACATGCACATCTAGGACAAGAAATCATGTATAGTTTGGTTAAACCACGTCTGTGTTATAAAAATGCGTTTGTGTCTAAGCAAGCTCAAATCAGCAGTTCTATGATGAATAGACACTGTCGATTGGATAAGCTGTTGAGAGGATACACTCAAGAAGGGCCTCTAAATAGGATCAAGTGCAATGTGAGGAACATATACACTAGGATGCATTTCCATGTGATAGACATAAGCACTAGGATAAAAGTAGCACTATGTGATAGACATGAGTACCACTACGATTGAAGTAGCACTATGTGATGAACATGAGTAGTGTATACACCTAAAAATGGTTTGAAGATAATTAATTATATAAACAATTATTTAATTAATCCCCCTTCCTAATTTAATTGAATTCATTAGCAATTTGATTAAATTCTCCCATTCAGCTACTTATTAATAAATCTAAGGATTTAATTAATAGGTTCATTTCAATAGTCCCCTTTGATAATCTGAATTAATTAATCCTTATCCTATTTAATTCATTCCTTCTAATCCCCTAATTAATCAAAACAAATCAATTTATGAGGAGTTGAAAGTTAATTATCCTTTTCCTATTATTTGAATTTTTAAATTCAAATTACCCACATTCCTCCTAACTTCTAACCACCTAACCTAACCATCCCTTAACCTAACCCATTCCACCTAATCCTGGGTTTAACTAACCCTATCCTATCTTGCACATCCTAACCTCCTTATCCTAACCTCCTATGGGGTGGATATTCTCTCTTTGATACACATGGCACTTTGGTCACATGTCTCCTCTCTTGGACACTTGCTCTCTTATGAGCAAGGCTCCTTGATACTTGTCACCACAGAGATGACAAGTGTCCCTCCCTCCAACCTCTTCTCCAACCTCCTCCAATTTTTTCCCTTGATATCTTCAGACTCAATCTTGACTGTTGAATTCTACCACCTCACCCCTGGCTTTGGAAATCCTATAAATATCCCCCATTTTGGAGCACAAAGGATCCCATCTCATATCATTTTAGGCATTGTTACTATAGGCATATCCATTTTAACATATCATTTAAGAATTGTTATTTTAGGCAATTGCATCTTAGATCTAATTTAATTTGATCATAATGTAGCATAATTGTTGAATCATGTAGCTTAATCAATCTCTTTTCTAGCTTAATTGCATCATAATCATAGCTTAATCATGCATATCATTAGCTTAATTAGCCTCTTGGATCAATCTAGCATAATCAATCTCATCTAGCTTGCATATCATATCATTTCAAATCCTCCATCTAGGTGTAGTCAAGTCACTGGGATTGCTTATCCAGATCTGAGAGCAAATCCACACTCGCATCTCTTAGGAGGTGATAAGTTGCTTTGTGATTGTTTATCTTTCATTTAATTTCATTTTGCTAACCATGCTTGTAATGATCTATTGAGTGTTTGTGTTGGAGTTGTAGGTACCCTACTTCACACACACGACATTTTGGTGCCCACCGTGGGGCAGGAAAACTAATTTCTTGGCCTCTCTCATCATCAAATCTTCAATCTCATGGGTTTCTGGTCAGGCCTATTTCAGAATCTCGTACGAGTACCTTTACAGTATCGTACGAGTTTCTTTGTGCACTTTTACGGGTATGTGAGAATACTCATACAAGCAGGTGAGAATACTCGTACGAGTTTCTGCTTTTGTGTTTTCAAAACACATTGCATTTTAGGATTTTTATGCTTCAATTTGGCTATTACTAATGCTAACCCTGGTCTGTTTGTGAGTTTTCTAGCAGCCTAATTGGTTTTTGTAGGACCATTGTCAAAGATTACACTTGCCAAAGCTTCATTTCATCAAAGCAACATGACTACTAACACATCTGTTTTGCAGGTTGCCTAAGGAAAATCAACAAGACTTTGTGTATTCTTAAGTTTTCTAGGCACACTTATTTTATCAATGGTAAATGAACATCTTATTTTGTATGCTTGAGAATTTGTCTAAGAGGTAGGAGAGTATGCTCTTGTCCATTTGGACAATCAAAAATCCTGACCCTTGAAGCGCTTCTATGTTTGAGATTTAATTACCTTTAGCGGGCCTGTCACAGTGGGAAAAAGTAATCACCCTGTGAGAACGACCCGAGTGAGTACAACTAGTCCTAAGCTTTCCGACTCACTCTAAAAAATAGGCCTCTCGGGATTAAAGTCTCGGAGGATGGGCATATTTGAGTTTTCTCTTTTGAGATCTCTCATATCATACATTTAGTAGGGCCTCGTGGTCTCAATCACATTTGCATGACTACTTCTTGTTTTGGTACCTTGTTGGGCTATAGGCCTCAATCATACTTGTGCGACTGCAAGGGGTAATTTCAAATGGAAACCCTTACTACGAACCCTAAGATAGAAGCTACCTGATTCCCTTCTGAAAGGGGGATAATCTTTGTGCAAGAGAGATAGTAACTCTCGCAAGACATTTTCCATATCGTGCCCCCATTAGCATTTGGAGTCAGATAATATGACGTTGAGAATCCATTGCATGAGACTCAATGATCGTATTTTGATTAGCTATTGGGTGTGTACCTAAGTTTGCAAGCAAAGGTTTTCTCTCTCAGCCAACTTCCTTAGGATTTAACATGTTGTGCTTGAGGTCACTTATCATATTGCGTGTTTGCTATGTTTTCATCCCTGAAACAAAAAATCAGACATCTAAAACTAGAAAAAAGAATAAAAAACATCAAACTTCAATGATAAAAAATCTATCCAAATAAATTTTTTGTCTCTGTTCTGTCCTTAGTTGTACGAGCTTTCTAGTTTGTCATACAAAAAAATCTAGTTTATCGTCTGGTTCTGTGCTAATTGTAATACCCTAAAAATGGTCATCTAAACCATGGGCCCCTAATCTCGACAACATCACCAAGGCCCTAACCAAAGGCAATTAAATCAACCTTGAGCACCTAATTAATTAATTAATTCCTCAATCATTAATGTTACATGACAAATAAATCACTCTATATTAATTAAATATTTATTTATTTAATTAAATCACTCCAAGCAAATCATTTTGATCAATTATCCTATTTATTTAATTAAATAGCCTAGTATATTTAATTAATAAATAAATTTGCCATTTAATCGTTAAAAAAAAAGGAATTAATTTACAAAGAGAGATTTATCACAAAAAGAGGAATTAATCTACAAAAGAAAGAGTTAAATTGAAAACAAAAGAAAAGAATTAAATTGAGAAAATAAATCAAACTTAAGATATTTCTTTTTCTAAAATTGAGATAACCTGAAAAATCAGAAAAGCAATTATATTGGATTAATCATTTTTTCTAAAATTAAAACTCAAAGCTTTTGAGGAAAGAGGTTCGGTTGCATTGAAAAGGTTTTTTCTAAATAAAAATCTTGAGCAAATTAAAGAAAAGTGCATGGAATTATCTATTTTTATCTCAAGTGCATGGAATCAACTAAATTTAATCTCCAATGCAACTCAGACTTATAATCTGAATGCATTCAATCAAGCTATAATTGGAATCCATCTCAAGATTAACTTAATCTAATATCTCAATTATTTCAATTATCCTGAAATGCGCTTTTTTCTTGAATAATCTTAACCGCTCATTGCTAATTGATCTTGACCATTGGTCTCTCTTTTGAGTCTCTATAAATTCAGCCTTCATTTCTCATTCAAAACACCCTGGAGATTTATTGTTATTATGCAGTTTTTGCTCTAGAGTCATTGAAGATATTGTGCTTTGAGATTATTGCATCTTAGTTTATCTTTTTGCATATTTAGTTTAATTATGATTGCTTGAATTCATATAGCTTATTGTGCATCTATCTAGTTTAATATTCATTCATATCTAGCTTAATCCTGCATACATTTAGCTTAATCTTGTGCTCATATAGATTAAATCCTTTGTCTTGGTGTAGTCTAGTCACTGGTATTGCTTAGACAAATCTGAGAGCAAGTCTATACTCGCATCTTTTATAAGGCAATAGGTCAATTTTTTATAGTTTTTAATATTCATGATTATATCTGTCTAACCATGCATGCAATGACTTAATTGAAGTGTTGTGTCTTACAACTTATAGATCCTTATTCCACTTTTCACACACACATTTTTGGCGCCCACCATGGGGTAGAAGACTACATCTTTTGGACTCACAGATTAACTTTATTTTATTTTTAGGATTTGTTTTTCGGATTTTTATCTGTACACTTTCTACAAAAACTCGTACGAGTTTTCGCAGAGGCCCGAACGACAAACTGCAGATATCGTACGATCCGTCGCGAATTATCGTACGACTCGGTGAGAATACTCGTACGATATTTTGGATTTTTGTAATAATTTTTTTATACATTTTTAGGGTTTTTCTTGTTGAATTTTTTTGGTACTAATGCTGACCCTGGCTTGTTGTTTGTCTTCCTCCTGAGATATTTTGACAGCCTAATCAATTTTTGCAGAACGCTTGTCGAAGAATATGCTTGTCACACAAAAACAATATGACTACTGATTCATTGTTTTTGCAGGTTGTTTGAGGAGATTCACGTGAACATCTTGTATTCTTTAAATTCATTTTAGGCACTTGAATTTCTATCTGGTTAATGAACAAATCTATCTTTTATGTTTTCAAAAAAATCTAAGAGGTAGGAGAGTATGCTCTTGTCTGTACAGACAATCAGAAATGTAGACCCTTGAGTTTTTTCTAAATTTGAGATTTGTGTACCTTTAGCGGGCCTATCACAGTTGGAAAAAGTAATCACCTTGTGAGAATGACCCAAGTGAGTACAATTGGACCTGAGCATTCCAACTCACTATAATAAATAAGCCTTTAGTGATTACAGTATCAAAGAATGGGATTATTTGCGTTTTCTCTTTGAGATCTCTCATATCGAACATTTTGTAGGGCCTCACGGTCTCAATCATGTTTACGTGACTACAACTTGTTTCAGTACCTTGTCAGGCTATAGGCCTCAATCATGCTTGCGTGACTTCAAGGGGTAATTTCAAACGAAATTCCTGACTAAGAACTATAAGATAGAGGCTACTCGATTCACCTCCGAAAGGGGGATAATCTTTGTGCAAGAGAGAAAGTAACTCTCCTAAGATACTTGCCATATCATGCCCCCATTAGCGTTTGGAGTTGGCTAATACGGTGTTGAGAATCCATTGCGTGAGACTCAGTGACCATATTTTGATTAGCTATTGGGTGTGTACCAAAGTCTACAAGCAAAGGTTTTCTTCTCTAAGCCAACTTTCGTAGGGTTAGCGTGTTGTGCTTGAAAGTCATTATACATCTTGCGTGTTTACTGTGTTTTCATCCTTGAAACTGAAACTAAAATACTGAAATTGGAGAAAAAAAATCAACAATATCAACAACTTAGTGATCAATACTCTGTCCGTGTCAAAAGCTGGTCTTTGTTAATCACGAAAAACTTAGTCCTTATAAAAAAATGGTCTCTGTCAATCGTCAAAACTCCGTTTGTGTTAGAATCTTATCTCTATCTAGTCCTCTATTGTATGAGTCTACTGAATTTTCATTTGGCTTCATACCTATTATCATACGAGTCTTCATTGGTCCTATCAGTTTGTTGCTGGCCCTGTCAGAATTGTCGTCTGAGTATACAGAATTGTTGTTCTGCTGTTAAAGAATTGTCGTCTAGCCCTTAACATACTGTCATACGAATAAATATCATAATCATCAGATTGTCATTTGGAGGTCATTAAACTGTCATGGGAGTTTAGGCAACAACTCATATGAGAAACTGTCTCTATCATCTGGGAATTGTTAAATTGTCGTCTGGGTCTGAAAACTCTGTCGTACAAATTCCTGATTTTGTCAGTCTAGAAACTTGTCTGTCTACATACTTTTCCAGAATAGTCAAACTTGCCTAATCAGTCTATAGCGAGCATAAAATTGGTCATCATAATCCTGAGTATAAGAATCTTGATAGTGTACCCCCGTCATTGTGCTGCACGATTTTGTCGATCATCTTTCAGCGAGTTCAATCAACTACTTATCAAACTTAAGTTACTTAGATCATGTCTTATACAGGATAGATCATTCCTGAAACCAGACCGAGTCTTAGTCACTTCTCTCAAATCAAACTAAGTTACTTAGATCACGTCTTATATAGGATAGATCATTCCTGAAGCCAACTGAATCTTAGTTACTTCTCTCAAATCACTACATTAAATGAACAACTAGCTCCAATTTGATCTTGACTTCTGCATCACATCTAACTCTCGGTCATATCAGTTATAAATGCCTACTCAAACTATAAGTTCTCACAAGAAAGATACCAAAGGTAAAGGATCATCCTTTTCATTTAAAGAAAATCCATTCTTCGTAGAGGACCCTGTCTCTAATAAACCTTCATCGTCAAATTTACCAATTTTTGATCAACCCTTATCTCCCATCATGTCTAGAGAAAGGCAAGAAAGACAATCTACTAAACATGACAATTATGACAATCTTAGTACCCATGCTAATGATAGTGGTTCCTCATCTAGTGAGTCTGAAGCCTCTGAACCTACAAAAGCTATTATAAATAGTTGTCAAAAGGATAAAGATTTCTGAAAAATGATGAAGATTATCATGGCTAGAGAAAAAGATGATTATTTTCTAGAGCTAGCAAAACAAGGCGCTAAAATTCCTACTGATTATAACATGGAAACCCTTATCACTAAAGAGGAAGAGACACCTTTAGCACTGGCAAACAAACAATTGAAAGCATTACAAACTGAAATCATAGAGATGAAAAACAAGGATAAATCATCAAAGCAGTACTCTTTAGACATAATCTACCCATTCCCATTTGCCAAAAATATTTGCATGCCTCCATTTCCTTCAAGAGTGGAGATTTCTAAGTTTGACAAATATGACGATAATGCAGATCCTTAAGACCATGTCAGAGAATTTTGTGCTTTATGTATGGAGTTCATGCACAAACAAACATATCTCATGCGCCTTTTCCCAAGGAGTTTAGGAGGACAAGCTATGGAATAGTTTTCAAGCGTACCTATGGGAATTAAACCTTTAGAGGAATTAGTCGAATTGTTTCTCCAGCAACACTCCTATAATATTCGTCATCCAGTCACTATGATCAAGCTTTGCAATACCAAACAGAAAACAAGAGAACTTTTTCTCACTTTTCTTCAACGTTGGAGAAAGATGTTCTCTAGATATTCACGACCTATTCCAGATTCTGAGAAGATGGATATCTTTGTCAATAACCTGATCCCTGAATTGAAATACAATATCCAAATGCAAGTATACCCTTCATTTAACAAAATGGTAGATAGTGCCCCTGAGAATGGAAGATGTGCTTATAAAGAAAGGAGATATATCACTTTGGAAAGAAACACAACAAGGCTCTAGTTCCAAGGAAAAGAACAAATACTGGAAATATGATAAAGATAACAACAAAAACATTGTTAATGAAGGAGTGGTAGACACTGTTAAAATAAAGTCAAAACCCATAATATTTAATCTGGCTAGTGGCACATAAGCACTCAAAGCATATGAAATTGCGGCAGAAAACCCTCTAAAGAAATCAAAAGAGTGGTTTAAGGAAAAACCTTGGCTTTCAAAGCCTAAACGTGATTCCACTCCTCTAGAAGAATCATATGAATCAACTCTTAAAACTTTATTGGCAAATGATCTGTTAACATTGCCATACAACTCTAGACCATATGATTCAGAAGTTAAACCCAAATGGTGGGGGGAAAACGAATACCATGAATATCATCAAAACAAGGGTCATACAACAAACAACTGCATGAAACTCAAACATGAGATCCAAGACCTCATCGATGCTGGCAAAATTGTTGTTGGAAATCACATGACTAATGCCGATCACAAAGATTTTAAAGATCCCTTACCTTCTTATGAACAAGGTGATTCCTCAAAATCCAAGGGAGGTGCCAAAGTCAATTACACCTACACTAACAATGACAATGTGATGAACATGATTGAATCTTCCCAATCTGAGTATTGTAACGTGATCATAATCAAAGATAAACAAAATAAAACACAAATTGCAAATGCTGTAACCCGCGCTCAAAAGAAGGTTACTCTCAAAGGAGCTAGTTCTTAAACTCCTGATCAAGCAACATCAAACCTACCAACTTCTTCAAACATACAACCAGATACGATCACGACTAAATCTAAGTAGGTGGCTTCATCATCCTCTCCTGGTTATAGCATTGTCGAACAAATGAAATGAACTACCGCTCAAATCTCCATTTTTGAACTGCTTAAGATTTCTTTTGCTCATAGAGAGATCCTGGATAAAGCTTTGCTCACTACTAATGTCCCCAAAGACTTAGATGTAGATCAGTTTCAATCTATGGTGGGTCACTTGACTTCGCCTCATTACCTCACCTTCTCTAAAGAAGATGACAATTCACTGAATCACCCACATAACCAACCATTACACATCAAAGCTATGATCCATAAACATTGAGTCAAATGTGTTTTGATACATGGAGGCATTGGGTTGAATATTTGTACCTACAACCTACTGACACAGTTGGGATTTTCTAAAAATGTCATTGATTCAACAAAGAAAATAACAATCAAAACTCATGACGAAGAAGAAAGAACATCTAAAGGTCTGGTAGTATTACCAATCAAGGTAGGACCTGTGGAAAGAGATGTTATTTTCCAGGTGCTTGATCTTCCTCTTTCATACAACATCTTGCTGGGCAGGCCATGGATTAACGAAATGCAAGCAGTACCATCTACCTATCATAAGTGCTTGAAATTTCCTTATAATGGAGTTGAAGTCAGTATTCCTACGAATACAAGTTACACCTGTAGTGCATTAAAACAGTGTACTGATACCTTTGTTCCTCATAACAAAGCAACCTCTGCAACTAAAAGTTCAGAAACTTTGATTAAAGATTTAGAAAAGAAATTGAAAATTATAGACACTGGCATGGATGGATACAAGATAGAACCTGTAATTTCACTAATGTCTCTTCCTCCATCACCAAGACAATCTAGAAAACCATCAGAGTCTATGAAGCCACAAACTTCAACTCCAAATGTCATTTATGATGTTATTTTTGTACAATCATCTACTTCCCCTGTAGATGAAAATAGAAGAGGATGCTATTCTCAAATGGATTTTCAAAGAAGATAGCGAAAACAAAGAGATACAACACTATGAAATTTCCTTGACACAATATGGTTCAGGTTATAAGATGATTCATTGCATGGGATATTCAGGTACCAGTCCTCTAGGCAAGCGTCAAGAAGGTATTATCAAACCTATTAAGCTTCAAACTAAGTCTACAAATGATAAAGTTGGACTTGGATACCATTTAGAGGAGTCATCAGATCAGAAACATACTTCTCATCATTAGTCTAAGTGGAGGAAAAAGATACTACCTTCAACATCATAGGAAATAAATACTCAGCAAACTCAGGAAGAGTATGAAAATGAACAAGAAGAATTGGCAATCAAGAGAGAAGAAGTAGCTAGTAATCAAGTTCCAATTGTGTCAGCAATAACACTACAAGGAGTAGAAGTCCCAAAAGATATGAGAGAAGAAATTGAAGGAACTAAAGAGTTGTTTGCACCACTGAACATTCTGGCCACATACATAGGTCGAATGCAAATAGATAATTCAAAAACTGACTTGAATGAGTATGAATGGGGTCCAGATCCTCTCTCAGATACATCTACTACATAAACTCTCTAAGAATCTAGTGATATCATAGATGAAGCACAAGAGATAATACGCTTAAAGCTGCAAAAGGAAATAGAGGAAATCAGACTAAAAAAACAAGAAGACTATGAACAACAGCTAAAAGAAGAAAGAGCACAAGAAAATTCTTCACCTACTATATCTCCCTCTAATGAGATAGATCCAATTAGGTATGGAACTAAAAAGAAGAATTGGAGGCTACAAAAGTAGGGCCAGTCATTAGTCCAGAGGAAGCTGAATGGAAAAGATGATAGAGACTAACAGAGTCATAAAGGTTATGTCAACAGGTATGTCAAATACAAGTGATCATTAAACCAAATCATGAAGGAACTTGCAGCATCAAAGATGTAGATATTGATACTATACATACTTTTACTAAGCCACTTGAAGAAGAGTCAGAAACTCCATCTTATGACTCTGATCACTCTGACTTAAGTTCTATTTATGACATTACCTATTTGACACCAAAATATGACTACTCCATCATGAATGTCGAGACTCTGTCTGCTGACCCTGTTACTATCAAACCATGATATGTAGTCCAGTCTGAAGTAGAGGACGGTGCTAGTGGTAGGTCCATTGGGTTAGGTCCCCTAAATATTAATGTAAACTCTGATAATGGTGTTATAACTCTTCGTGGTCTCAAGACACTTATGCAAGGTAGTCTTTTGGAACTCAACTTATCGGTCTGAGGTTGTGATGACAATACTGTGAATTCCCTTGAACCTATTAAATCTTTATCATTGGTACATCCTAAACTTATTGACTATACTCTTCAAGATCAACCTTTGAATATACCTACCTTTGCCAATGACTATACATTAGCATGCTATCTTAATGCAATTGAACCAATGGACTCTTCCACGAATGCATAAAGTGAGAACATGACAACAACAAATGTTGAGTATCTTAGTCGCAAAAGTCAAAAAAAGAAAAATAAGAGTTCTGATGGCGAAAACAACACTGTGGCGGTGTCAGAATAAAAAATAGTAAAAGTAAAGGACATATCGAATGGTGAAAACCTCTTTGAGGCGCCTGAAGGTGAGATAGTTGACATTTTGCCTGATCACTTTTAAGATTGATCATCAGTGCTAATTGAACCTACACAACCAGTAAACATTGGAACAAAAGAAGTTCAACACACCATACATGTAGCTCAATCTTTGTCAGCTGAAGAACTAAAAGAATTTGTTGATTTCTTCATGGAAAAGAAGATCAATTTTGCATGGACATATGCTGATATGCCGGGTCTAGATCCTGACCTCATAATGCATCATCTTTCTGTCACTCCCAAAGTTAAACTTGTTAAGCAAAAACTCCAAAAAATGTGTCCTCATGTTGCATTACTTGTTAAGGCTGAGCTAGAAAAATTACTAAAAGATGGATTCATCAGAGCAATTGATTATTTCGAATGGATATCTAATATTGTACCTGTTTCTAAACCTGACAAATCAATCTGTGTTTGCACTAATTTCATAGATTTAAATAAAGCTTGTCCGAAGGATGATTTTACACTTCCCAATATAGACTTGATCATGGACATGACTGTTGGCTATGAAATGTACTCTTTAATGGATGGTTTTTCAGGATACAATCAGATAAAAAATATCACCTAAGGATCAAGAGAAAACAACATTCACTTGTGCATGGGGAACCTTCTGCTAGAATGTAATTCCCTTTGGTTTAAAGAATGTAGGTGCTACTTATCAAAGAGCTGTAACAATAATTTTTCATGATATGATGCACAAAAACATGGAGGATTATGTTGATGATACTCTAGTTAAATCCATGAAAAGATCAACACATCTATCAGAACTAGGTCTGATATTAGACAGGATGGAAAAATTAAAACTCAGATTAAATCCCAAGAAATGTGCATTTGGGGTTACATCTGGTAAGCTCTTAGGATATATTGTTTCAGCGAAAGGAATTGAAGTGGATCCAGAAAAGGTTAAGGATATCATGGAAATGCCACCTCCAAAGAATGTTAGTCAAATGAGAAGTTTACAAGGGCGGCTCCAATGAATAAGACGATTTATTTCTCAGCTAGCAGATAAGGCTCAACCATTCACAAAGGCATTACGAAAAGGAGTCAAATATAACTGGGATGAAGATTGTGAACAACATCTAAAAAAAATCAAGGAATATTTTTCTAATCGACCTATACTGATGCCACCAATTCAAGGCAAACCATTGATTCTCTACATATCAGCAACAAATACATCACTAGGGGCACTTTTGGCATAACAGGATGAGAATAAAAAGGAAAGAGCTATATATTATATCAGCAGGACCTTGGTGTCCTATGAGATGAACTATACTATAATAAAAAAATCTTGTTTTGCATTAGTCTTTGCATCACAAAAATTAAGACACTACATGTTAGCACATTCTATTAAGCTGGTGGCCAAGATTGATTCGCTCAAATACTTTCTCAGCAAAGCAACACTTGCAAGAAGATTGGCTAAATGGGTCATGGTTCTTACAAAATTTGATATTGAATATGTAGAATGCAAAGCTATTAAAGGATATGTCATTGCAAATCAACTTGTTGATGCACTTGTTGAAGACAATCAACCTTTGCACATAGAATTTTTGGATGAATCCATCATGCACCTTACTCAGTGATCATGAAAAATGTTCTTTGATGGGTCTTTCACTCAACATGGTTCTGGTGCTGGAATACTTTTTATCACTCCTCAAAGATATTCAATCCCAAAGTCTTATAAGATTCTCTTTCCATGTACATACAATATTGCAGAATATGAAGCTTTGGTAAATGGAATCAAGCTAGCTATTGAATGGAAGGTTGTTGAGTTACACATCTATGGAGACTCTCAGTCGATTATCAACCAAATCAATGATATATATCAGAATCGAGATGAGAAACTGATGCCTTATAAGAGAATGGTTGATGATCTCAAAAAATACTTTACCTTTGTATCATTTTAACAGATTCCGAGATCAACAAATAGAGCAGTAGATGCTATGGCTACCTTGGCGTATATACCACAGCTACAAGAATCTGAGTTCTGCTTTGAATTCCTGGTGGAAGAATTACATTATCCTGCTTATGATTTCCATGAGTCCCAGATGGTCTTTTATATCATTGGACATGATTCATCTCGCTATAGCCATATTTACTCTTACTTGCATGACCAGATTATCCCTGCTAATCTTACCCATAATGAGAAAATAAACCTTATTCGAAATGCTTCACGGTATGTCATCATCGCTAATGATTTGTATAAGAGAGGTTTGGATAGTACTTTTCTTAGGTGTCTAGAAACTGAAGAGTCCCAACATGCGTTATCTGAAGTCAATGGAGGTATTTGTGGATCTCATTCAAATGGTCTAACTTTAGCTCGAAAACTGCTAAGGTTTGGCTACTACTGACCATATATGGAGAAAGATGCTATAAAATTTGCTAAAACTTGTAAGAAGTGTCAGCTACATGGGAATCTCATACATGCTCCAGCAAGGGATCTCATACCTTTCATCAAACATTGGCCTTTTCAACAATGGGTGTTTGACCGCATTGGCCAAATATATCCTGCATCAGCTAACAGACACAAGTTTATTATAACTACCACTGAGTACTTCACTAAGTGGGTAGAAGCGGTTCCGCTAATCAAAGCAACTGGTAAACAAGTAGCTCTGTTCATCCTTAACTATATCATCTATAGGTATGGGATACCTTCTTCCATTGTGACTGACAATGGAGGGCAGTTCAAAAATAAAGATTTTAGATGAGCTCTGTGAAAAATTCAAAATCAAACAACACTGGTCATCCATATACTACCCTCAAGGTAATGGACAAGCTGAAGCATCTAACAAAAATCTGCTGACTATCTTACACAGAACAATAAATAAATCTGGAAAGGATTGGCATCTACAGCTCAATCCTGCACTATGGGCTTATAGAACAAGTATCAGAACACCTACGGGGGCTACACCTTTTTCTTTGGTATATGGGTCCAAAGCAGTCTTGCTTGTTGAGGTGGAAATACCTTCTTTAAGAGTTTCCTTGCAAGGTCTTGTTTCTGATGAAGACTATAAAATATCTAGATTGGAAGAACTCGAGTTGCTGGATGAGCATCGATAAGTGGCATTTGATCATCTAAGAGCCTATCAAAAGAGAATGTCTAGAGGTTATAACAAGAAAGTTTGACAAAGAGAATTTCATGTTGGTGACCTTGTTTTGAGGGAAAATCCTAAAAATCAACCGTTTCAAGACAACAAAGGGAAGTTTGAACCCAACTGGCTGGGTCCCTACATTGTTACTGTAGTCTTTGGCTCTGGTGCCTATCAACTCTCAACATCGGAAGAAGAACAGCTCCGTGAATTGATCAACACACCATCCACTTGAAGAAATTATTTGCTTAGTATTCTCTGCTCCAGCAACTTGTACAACATAAAATGTCCTAAACAAAAAAAATAAAAAATAAAAAATAAAAATGCCTTGGTGAAAACCTGGTAAACAAGCACCTTGGTAAAAAAATAAATAAAGGATCTTTTCCAAGTAGGTGAAAACCTGGTAAACAGGTGCCTCTTGTACTCAAGTGCTCCATCTATCAATGCAAACTTGGCATTTCCTGTTTTCATTCCCACTTTCCTACATCTTTTCTTTCGCCTGTACATATATTTTAGTCACTTTTGTGACATCATGGTTCTTTTGGAACCCTCATGGCTTGAAACCGATCAATGTCCTAGTCTTAGGGTAGTCGACTGATCAATATATATGTCCTAAGAAATATCAACCAAGTCATCTTTTTGTCGGTAGTACTAGGTCATCCACTTTGAGTCAGTCACCTGTCTCCAAACTACTGAAGAGTTTTATCACTGAGTAAACAAGCAAAACAAGACTATTGAAAACAATCACTAAACTGTTTGAGATATGATTGAAATTTTCTTTGTGTGCTGTCTTTTAAATTGGTTTTCAATTATTATTCCTTCTGAGTAACTCGAGGAAGTCTATCTTGACTAAGAGGAGAAAGGATTGGGGGCATAATACTTTTCTTTGTTTTCTATCTTGTAGGAATGAATCCGATGATCTGTAAACATCTAATCAGCTAGGTGTCTATGATAAGTGCCTTCACATCAAGGTGAAAGTGCCACACATACCTTGACTCTGCTTATTTGTATGCTACTGGGAGGTTGGAGTCATTTCTTTGTCTGTTTTGAGGGAATTTCTCTAATGTGCAATCCAGATGCATGCGTAATCTGTCCAAGGATATGAACAAAAAAAGGGTCATTGCGAACAAGATAATTAATATTGCATATGAAAAGAAAGGAACTCTATTTTGCCTGTTGTGTTTGTAAAGTGCTCAGTGATGAAATTTAAGCATACCAAATCCAGTGACTATGTTCAGGTTGCATTCATTCTAAATTTTATGCATTTCAAGTGCTTTCGGCATGATAACAATGATCTCTTTATCTTTTGAATGAGAGTCTGAAGCAATCATCATTTCTTAGCTAAGTGGTATCTTTTTCATCATCATTTCTCCGATCGAGTACTTGTGTATTGAGATGTTAGCTGCATACATAAGCATCTTATATAGATCCATACATTTCATATATTTATTAACATTCATATTATTGCATGAAAAACTAAACATTTGCATCACTCATTACTCATTTTCATCATTTATTTGCATATGAAAAAGAAGAAACAAAAAAAAAACATCCATATTCATCTGCATTACATACATCCATACTGAAAAATATATCATACATATAGAATAAAGCATATAGAACATCTCATAACCAATCAGCACAAGTACGATGAAATCAAATCAAGATCTCATATATATCATCATAATCTTAGTGTCTCAAAGTACAAGTGATATCAACTGTCAAATACAATGTCTCATTGGAGCAAGAATCGTATAGGCTACAAAAAAATGGGGTATATAACAAAATCTAGGAGATATAACAAAAATATCTCTCTGCATCTCCCTCATCGCTTGGTGGAGGAGGTGGTGTCTGTTGACGGACGTCCTGTCTGGGTGCCCTAGCTCCCTCATATGGAGCCATATACTGAGAATATGGAACAACCTGCTGTGCTACTAGGACCGCTACACTATAAGCTGCAACATAATAGGCTGCATGACTCATTTGATGCAAACCCTCTTGTTATGCTTTGACCTCTGCAAGCTATTGGTCTTGCTCTGCCAGCTATGTCTGCACCACTGTCAACTGTGATTGCAAACCTGTCAACCTCGATCTCAAAGACTGTACTACGTTTGGTACTCCCTGCTCTCTCCCAACATCTCCCTCTCCACCTCCCTGCTCATCCCTCCACTGCCTAACTTGCCTAGGAGCTGCTCTCTCCTCCTCACCTCCACCCTCTATTACCCTAGCACTGCCAACCTTAACCCCAACAACTCCTAAGGATCCATCCTCCCCTCTCTGTCGCTGTCTAACGCTTGCTGGTACCCTACTGCTACTAGCACCAGGATCACCTCCTCCCCGGCTAGGTACATCCACTCTCTATCCCTGTACCTGCCCTCATCCCTATACCTTCCCTCATCCCTGTACCTGTGCTGGTGCCTCATCCACAACCTCCTCTATAAGAGGTGCATGCTCTCCCGGATCTATAAACCAAGGAAAAGGATGTCTCTAAAACCAATCTCTATACTGGGGCAATGCTCCCGCATCTGCAATATCCTCTAGATAATCCCATCTCTGTGGCTGTAAACCCGCTAACTCCTGCATGCTCAATGCATATGATAGTCTCGGTGCCCATTGTCGTCTCTCCTCCTCTCCATATCGAGCATAGGTTGTGAACGCCTGGGATATACTCTGCGGTCTCCCATACTGTCTCATCACCCTAGATACTACATATCGCTCAATGATAGACACCAATCTGCCAATGAGAGTTCAAGTCACGAACATGTCCTTCCTCTAAGATCTCCAATTGTCCCACAACTCTAGACCCCTATACGGTCTCCATACTACATCAATCAGATCATCCAACTGCCTCCTCTAATAGTCACTCTTACCCAGGTGGGGCTGAGTGACATAACCTGAATAATGACAAACAATAGGATGGTGCACCTCCTGCGAATCATCTACTATAGGTCTACATATCGGGATGTGCTCCCATGCCCATATCTGTAGAACCAAAACACTTGCTGCCATGCTCTTCCCCTCCCGATACACAATCTCCTGCATCTCATGATACATATGAGCACGTAAACATGATCCCCACCCTAATCTCACTGGACGAGTCAACAACCTCTCAAGCATTTTGGCCCAACCACATAAAAATCCCTATTGTCCTCTATTAGGCATTACAAAACAACCAATCATACCTGCCAAAATGCATGCTAGAGGCTACTGTGCGTCATATCTGCTCATCAAATCATCCCACGTGATAGCGCGTTCAAGAATAGTCTCATCATGGAATATATGTCTCAATGCCAAAACACCTAGTCGTTGCATAGAATCATAATCAACCTTGTCTCCAACGAATGAAATCCTCAAAATCCTGTATATATCCTCTGGCATGATAGTCATCTCTCCAACTAGTAGATGAAAGGTGTTATGCTCTGAAAGAAAACGCTCGACTAAAGCAGTCAACATACCATGATTCACATGTATATCAGACATCTGTAAAAGGTATCTGAATCCACACAAACCAATATGAGCTCTCCCAGCATTTGATAACTCGCAAACTAGCCTCATCACCGGCAAAAATATACACCGAACTTGCAAAATCGAACATATAAATTGTTAGCACGTGATCAAATTTGTGCTAAAAATATGTTAAACATGCTCATGAATCCAAATATACAAAATTCAAAATAAAAAGTTGTTGTTTACATTCTCAAAAATGCTTGTTGTTTTTTATACGAGTTTTCACAGATAAGCAGAAACTCGTACGAGCAAATATTACACCCTACACGAGTAAACATTCCCATATATGTAAACATTCCCATACAACAAAAGATATCATCTCACATGATAAAATGGACTATCAAGAACACTCTCGTATGATTCATGGTAGGACACCATACGACAAATCTTACTTGCCCAAATGACAAAACAAAAGGATAGATTATCGTACGAGAAATAGTGTTCAACCGCACGACAAAATGATGAAAATGACTTTGAATGAAGAATATAAAAATTTAACAAAAATTCAAAAAATAAGAAATATACAAGCTAAAGATTGATCACTTACTACTGGGTCGTAGTTCTGCAGTCGATTATGTCATCTCTGGCGCTCAAATCGATGCTCCTGAATCAGAATGGCCTTTTTTCTTCGCAAGAGGGTTTTTCAAATTTCAAACTTTGAGAGGTAACAATGAATTGAAAATGACACATTAAACCCCTTATATAGCCCAAACCCTAATTTTCAACTTGCTCCAATGGACGTAAAACTTGTACCCTAAGCTAAATCGATTGTCCTAAGACCATTTTTGGTATCAAAATCAAAATCTACCGTCAATTCTCTAGTCGAAATTTCATGACGTTGACCACTTAGCACTTTCATCCTTAAGACAATTTTCGAATAATTTTACGCTCAATTCTAAATCTCAATTTAATTCTCAAATCAACTTTGATTTTAATCTTCAAAATCAATCTTTGTGCTCAAATAATTAATCATCACTAAAAATTGCCTAAAATCATTGTACCCTTGCTATCTTTCAATTTCGCTCCCGAGGGGGCATACTCATAACATGTTTTCGGCGATTATCATCAGCAAAAGTCAAAATTTTTAAAAAAATCTTCGTCTAAAGTCGAGCAAAAAAATATTTTCAAACAAAGAAAATCAATTAAACCTTGTTACTAGGGGCATCTTAACTAAATCACGTTGTATGAAGTTGAGATTCTTCGATGTCAAATAAAGTAATCTCTAGGGGCATATCAATTTTTGTCCTTATCTGAATCAATCTTCAAATCGATGTTCAGTTTCATCACATCCAATCAAGCTGGACATTTTCTCTTGCTAATCGGTTCTTTTTAAATCAAGTTTGGAATCGGTTTTGTCTCACTTCGCTCAGTAGATTCTTGTTCAATCAAGTTCGGAATCGGTTGCGTCTCTCGCTCAATGTAGTTCAATCAAGTTCTAGATCAATGCTTGTTTCTTGATCAATCAAGTTCAAGACTGGTATCTTGCTCTTTGTCGGTCCTAGTTCAGTCAAGTTCAGGATTGGTATCACTTTAATCAATCTGTTCAGTTTCATTGCTTCAAATCAAGCTGAACATCTCGCTCTTCATCGGTTTGTGATCCATCAAGTTCAGAATTGATTTCTATTTGACATCAACTATTCTTTGGACCAACTCATTGATCACACACTAATTCAAAGAGGGGCAAATGTAATACCCTAAAAATGGTCATCTAAACCATGGGCCCCTAATCTCGACAACATCACCAAGGTCCTAACCAAAGGTAATTAAATCAACCTTGAGCACCTAATTAATTAATTCCTCAATCATTAATGTTACATGGCAAATAAATCACTCTATATTAATTAATTAAGTTATTCCAAGCAAGTCATTTTGATCAATTATCCTATTTATTTAATGAAATATCCTAGCATATTTAATTAATAAATAAATTTGCTATTTAATCATAAAAAAGGAATTAATTACAAAAAAATGCATTAGTTTACAAAGAGAGATTTATCACAAAAAGAGGAATTAATCTACAAAAGAAAGAGTTAAATTGAAAACAAAAGAAAAGAATTAAATTGAGAAAGACAATCAAACTTAAGATATTTCTTTTTCTAAAATTGAGATAACTTGAAAAATCAGAAAATCAATTATATTGAATTAATCATTTTCTCTAAAATTAAAACTCAAAGCTTTTGTGGAAAGAGGTTCAGTTGCATTGAAAAGGGTTTTTCTAAATAAAAATCTCGATCAAATTAAAGAAAAGTGCATGGAATCATCTATTTTTATCTCAAGTGCATGGAATCAACTAAATTTAATCTCCAATGCAAACTCAAACTTATAATCTGAATGCATTCAATTAAGCTATAATTGGAATCTATCTAAAGATTAACTTAATCTGATCTCTCAATTATTTCAATTATCCTGAAATGTGCTTTTTCTTGAATAATCTTAACCGCTCATTGCTAATTGATCTTGACCATTGGTCTCTCTTTTGAGTCTCTATAAATTCAGCCTTCATCTCTCATTGAAAACACCCTGGAGATTTATTGTTATTATGTAGTTTTTGCTCTAGAGTCATTGAAGATATTGTGCTTTGAGATTATTTCATCTCAGTTTAGATTTTTACATATTTAGTTTAATTATGATTGCTTGAATTCATATAGCTTATTGTGCATCTATCTAGTTTAATATTCATTCATATCTAGCTTAATCATGCATACATTTAGCTTAATCTTGTGCTCATATAGATTAAATCCTTCGTCTTGGTGTAGTTTAGTCACTCGTATTGCTTAGACAAATCTAAGAGAAAGTCTATACTCACATCTTTTAGAAGGAAATAGGTCATTTTGTTATGGTTTTTTATATTCATGATTATATCTATCTAACCATGCATGCAATGACTTAATTGAAGTGTTGTGTCTTACAACTTGCAGATCCTTATTCCACTTTTCACACACATAGTAATTGTCGTACAAGTCAGACTAGCAGAAGCTTTTTTGTTATCTTTTGTCGTCTGGTTCTGTGGTAAGTGTCGTATGAGTTTAGGCCTTTGTTGTGTGAGATTTCTAGTTTATTGCATGGTTCTGTCTAAATTATCGTCTGGGATTGTCTAAATTGTCGTATGAATTTCTGTCTCTGTTAGTCCAGAGCTGTTTTCTTGCATGTCTTTTTCAGATCTGTCATGTTTGCTTTGTCAATTTACAGTGAGCATAAACACCTGATATCTATCATTCTGTGCTTAGATTATTTTCTTGGTTCGCTTGGTCAAGTAATCTTCTGTTAAATCGAATTCTAGAGCTAGATACCCCAAAGATTTTCAAATATTCACCTTCAACAAGTTCAAGATCTAAACATGTCAAAGTGCATTATCACCTTCTTTGATAAATGAATCACTCAAAATATAGTTTCTCATCAGGATCTATCATCCTCTATCACAAAACTACAATTTTTGGTCAAGATAACCTTTTCCCACATCGTAAGATATATTGTTCCTATTGGACTTGGTTTTATCAAAATCATCATCATTGCACTCCAAAAAATGAAGATCGAAAAACTTGCAAACTTTCAAACACTTGAATTATCTTTTCATGTCATATCACTCTATAATATCTACATTGATAGTTGGTCATTTATCGAAACACCTTCTAGACAATTGAATCCTTGCACAATATTCAACACACGTGTATGCCCGTTTTAACTAGAGCGCAGAGACGAAAGATTGTTGAAACAGAAACATAAGCATTTGAAATAATTGAAGATTATAGGAACATGGAAAATGAAAACGAAATACAAGAAGTAGAGGAAATAATAGAACAACATCTCAGAGAAATCAAACAAGATCCTAAATTCGAAAAATTTATGGAGAAAATATTGGAGGGAGAAAAAGAAAAATACTTCTTAGCAAAATCCGGAGCTACACTCCCCCAAGATTTTGATGTGAGAAAATTAGGACAAAAGAGAAGTGACCCTTCCCATGATAACTAACAACATGAAGAGAATTCCGGTCACAAAAAGGACGACACATCAATACCTGATAACACAAAAACTAGCGAGGAAACTTCCATTCCCAAAAGGGATGATGTCCAAATTCTCAACAAAGCTAAATCTTATGAGGACACAAGAAAGGGTCGAGATTATACAAGAAGAGATCAAGATCATACTAGAACACAAAGTCATAGTTATACAAGGATAAATCATGTTGATAATCCTATCACAACTCTTACACAACAAATACAAACACTGCAAACATAGATTCAAGATATGCAGAGAGGAACTGTTAGAAGATACTCGCTTCAAGAAATCTTTCCTTACCATTTGACAAAAATCTAAACATGAAACCATTTCCTACAGGTTGTGAAACTCCTCGATACGATAAATATAATGGAAGCATTGATCCCTATGATCATATACGAGAATTTTGCACGATGAGTATGGATTTTACACATGAGGATACATACTTGATGAGATTATTTCCAAAGAGATTAAGTGGATTAACTATGGAATGGTTCTCCAAACTTCCACTTGGAATTAGATCATTCACAGAATTGGTGGATAAATTTGTTTCACAATACTCTTACAAAATTCAACATGAGGTCACAATGCTAGACCTATGTAATACTAAAAAAAAGAGTGGAGAATCTTTCATGACATTTCTACAGAGATGGAGACGGTTAGCTTCACGATATCCTCAAACAGTGCCAGAATACGAGAAAATAGACATATTCATCGGCAACCTAAATGGACAAATGAGCTATCATCTAAAAATGCAATGCCATCAAAATTTTGAAAAGATGATTCATAATGGAATCAAAATGGAAGAAGCTATGGTAAAGAAGGGTGAGTTGAAGCTATACAAAGAAGGAGTTAATCATCCTAACAACAATGTTAGCAACAATAACAATGATAAGCCTAAATTTTGGAATATAAATCAGAATATCGTCAATAATGGGATAGTGGATAACAATAATGTAAAACCAAAGCAACTGGTTTTCAATTTATCCAGTCATTCAGCAGCAGCTCAACAAAACAACAATCACCAAAAATCAACTTTCAACAATTTCTTTCGAAGGAAATTTACAAACATTGGTGAACCACTGGGGTCTACATTAAAAATGCTTCTCACAAACAAATTGATTACTTTGCCTTAAGGAAGGAACTCGGAACATCAAGTAAAACCCTCTTGGTGGAATGACAACTACTATTGTGATTTTCATCGAAACAAAGGACATCACATGGATAATTGTCAGCGGTTGAAACATGTCATCCAAGATTTGATTGATAATGGAGTAATAACTTTGGATGGACATACGACAAATGAATCTCATACAACTTTCAAAACTTTGCTTCCAAACTATGAGAAGGGTGAATCATTAGCAACACATAATGGTAAGGGTAAAGCAAAGGTAAACTATGCTCATGTGTAAGATAATGTGATTGTGGTTAAAGAGAAACAACATCAAGATCTTTCTCATGCTATCAAAAGAAGCAAAGCCAAAGTTGTTTTGATGGGTCCTACAACTAACACATCATCCACTACAAAACAATATAGTCTAGTGGAGCAATTATAGAAAACTCCCACGCAAATATCCATCTTAGAACTTGTAAAGCTTTCACCTACACACAAAGAAATTCTAGAAAGAGAACTAGTAGATACAACAGTGTCCAAAGATCTTGATATAGATCAATTCCAAACCATGGTGGGATACCTCACAACCCCTCATTGCTTATCATTTACCGAAGAAGATGACATGTCCTTGCTACATCCCCATAATGCTCCCTTGCATATTGAAGTCCTCATTCACAAGACACATGTTAAACGTGTCCTAATAGATGGTGGAGCTGGCTTAAAAATTTGCTCATTGAGTCTTGTCCGTTCTCTTGGTTATTCAAAAGATGCAGTTGATCCCCTAAAAAAGATCACCATCAAAGCATATGATGAAGAAGAGTGTTCCTCTAAAGGAATTGTGATATTACCCATCAAAGTGGGACCTTTGCAGAAAGACACAACATTCCAAGTTCTAGACTTGGACTTATCATACAAAATACTCTTGGGAAGACCCTGGATACATGACATACAAGTTGTTCCATCAACATATCATCAGTGCCTAAAATTTCCCTACAATGGGCAGGAAATCACAATCTTAGCAGATTCAAATCCATTTCTGTACTGTAGTAATCTAAAACCAACTCAAGAGGTCATTGTTCCTCATAATATGGAGGCATCGTCTTCAAACACACAATCCAAAGAAAAATCATTTGCCTCAATTTTTCAAGTATGGAAAAAAAAAGCAGCTAAGAGATCGAGGGAACAAAGAATATTCAATATCAAAACTACCACTTTCTCCTAAGTCATATGGAAAACCATCAAACTCTAAACAACAACCAATTGTAAAACATCTTTCGATATTTGATGGAGCATTTGTTAGTGCTGGGATATTATCAGAGGAAACAAAAGACAAAGATGTGCTACAGTGGCTATACAAGGATGAAGAAGTCCAACAGAAGATCAACAATGTCAGAATACCCACTGAAAAATATAGAAAAGGATTTAATATTCTTCAAAAAATGAGATACACTAGAACAAGTCTTGTAGGAAAAAGAAAAGAAGGTATCTCAGAACCTATCCAACCTCATACTTAGCAGGCTATAGACAAATTAGGCTTAGGGTATGGACAAGTTACTCTACCAGAGAACACATCTTCTAGCCAACAACAAGATGAATATGAAAACAAACAAGAACAACTTGCAATTGAAAGGGAAGAAACATCTGCCAAGCAACAAGCACAAGAAAACATGAAATGGTAAAAGAAGAAAGCTTCAAATCAACATGAAAAACAAACTAAAAGCACCTCCCAAGCAACATTAACTCCCAATCAAAACAACCACGAAGTTGGTACAAATCACGAAGATCTGATAGCACGGTTGACAAAAATCAATCTCAGCCCAGAAGAAGATGAATATGAGAGAAGAAAAGATATAGAAAGAAAAATAGAAGAAATAAATCAAACGCTATATGAACAAATCTGCAGATTGCAAGCTGCAAGTGAGACAAATTCTAATGAATGGGAATGGGAATCCTATCATTCTGAAGAATCAGCTGAAGAAAATTGCTTTGAAGAAGATGCAGGAGTCGATATAGTCCATACGTATGCAAGACAAATGTTAGGAACTAGCCCACTTGAAGTAGATCACATTTGGCTGACTTGGACTTAATTGAGGATGACCAGGAGCTCCTTGCACGAGATCATTCTGACAAGAGTACCATTCTAGACATTGACATACATATCGAAAACTTTTACATCTCTATTATGACCCTTAATACCCTTGAAGAATCTCAACCTAAGGACCCCTTACCTCTAATCTATCCTGAACTTATTGATTGGGAAAATGAAAGACATACTGCCATTGATACCTTTCCTAATGACCATGCCATATCCATATATCTTAATGCCATTAAACCTGCAACAACTTTCACTAGGAATTTCGACAATGCATCTTCTAGTCAAGTAGGTGCCAAATCTCCCAGTTGCAAAAAGGATAATAAAGAAAACACTATCAGGTCTAATGCTGAAAACCATTTATTGGAAATATTAGGCCAGGAAAAAGTAAAAGAAAAAAGGATGCATCTAACGGTGGAAACCTCCTCGAGGCACCAGAAGATGGGACATTTGACACTTTATCTGAGTACTATCAAGAAAGGTCATCAATTTTGATCGAACCAACATAGGCAATTAACATTGGGACAACAGAGCAACCAAAGCTTCTACATCCAACAACTTCTCTATCAGAACAAGAAATGCAACAATATATGGGATTCTTCAAATGACGGCAAATCAATTTTGCCTGGTCATATGCAGACATGCCAGTCTTGGATCTAGAGCTTATTATGCATCACTTAAATGTCAGTCTAGGAGCCCAACTAGTTAAACAAAAATTAAGGAGGATGCATCCTCATATCGCTCTCCTGGTCAAAGCAGAACTAAAGAAATTACTGGATGAAGGATTCATCATACTTATAGCATATCCTCAATGGGTATCAAACATCGTTGCTGTTTCCAAACCATATAAAGTATCAAAATATGCATTGACTTTAGAGATCTTAATAATGCATGTCCAAAGGATGACTTTCCTTTGCCTAACATTAGCATCACTGTGTATTTAATTGTTGGACACTCCATGTTTTCTCTAATGGATGGTTTCTCCGGATACATTCAGATTAAAATAGCATGTGAAGATCAAGAAAATACAACTTTCACATGTCCCTGGGGTAATTTCTGCCAGAACGTCATACCTTTTGGACTAAAGAACACAAGTGCTACATATCAGAGAGCTATGACAATGATAGTACTGGGACATTATCAGAGGAAACAAAAGACAAAGATGTGCTACAATGGCTATACAAGGATGAAGAAGTCCAACAGAAGATCAACAATGTCAGAATACGTACTAAAAAAAATGGAAAAGGATTTAATATTATTCAAAAAATGGGATACATTGGAACATGTCTTGTAGGAAAAAGAAAATAAGGTATCTTGGAACCTATCCAACCTCATACTCAGCAGGCTACAAACAAATCAGGCTTAGGGTATGGACAAGTTACTCTACCAGAGAACACATCTTTAGCCAACAACAAGATGAATGTCAAAACAGACAAGAACAACTTGCAATTGAAAGGGGAGAAACATCTGCCAAGCAACAAGCACAAGAAAACATGAAATGGCAAAAGAAGAAAACTTCAAATCAACACAAAAAACAAACTAAAAGCACCTCCCAAGCAACATTAACTCCCAATCAAAACAACCACGAAGCTAGTACAAATCACGAAGAGCTTATAGCACGGTTGACAAAAATCAATCTCATCCCAAAAGAAGATGAATATGAGAGAAGAAAAGATATAGCAAGAAAAACAGAAGAAATAAATCAAACACTATATGAACAAATCTACAGATTGCAAGCTGCAAGTGAGATAGATTCTAATGAATGGGAATGGGAATCCTATCATTCTGAAGAATCAGCTGAAGAAAATTGCTTTGAAGAAGATGTAAGAGTCGATATAGTCCATACGTATGCAAGACAAATGTTAGGAACTAGCCCAATTGAATTAGATCACATTCGGCTGACTTGGACTTAATCGAGGATGACCAAGAGCTCCTTGCACGACATCATTCTGACAAGGGTACCATTCTAGACATTGACATTCATATCGAAAACTTTGACATCTCTATCATGACCCTTAATACCCTTGAAGAATCTCAACCTGAGGACCCCTTACCTCTAATCTACCCTGAACTTATTGATTGGGAAAATGAAAGACATACTGCCATTGATACCTTTCCTAATGACCATGCCATATCCATATATCTTAATGCAATTAAACCTGCAACAACTTTCACTAGGAATTTCAACAATGCATCTTCCAGTCAAGTGGGTACCAAATCTCCTAGTCGAAAAAAGGAAAATAAAGAAAACACTATTAGGTCTAATGCTGAAAACCATTTATTGGCAATATTAGGCCAGGAAAAACTAAAAAAAAAGGATGCATCTAACGGTGAAAACCTCCTCGAGGCACCAGAAGATGGGTCATTTGACACTTTATTTGAGTAATATCAAGAAAGGTCATCAATTTTGATCGAATCAACATAGGCAATTAACATTGGGACAACAAAGCAACCAAAGATTCTACATCCAACAACTTCTCTATCAGAACAAGAAATGCAACAATATATGGGATTCTTCAAACAATGACAAATCAATTTTGCCTGGTCATATGCAAACATGCCAGTCTTGGAACCAGAGCTAATTATGCATCACTTAAATGTTAGTCTAGGAGCCAAACCAGTTAAATAGAAATTAAGGAAGATGCATCCTCATATCGATCTCTTGGTCAAAGAAGAACTAAATAAATTACTGGATGTAGGATTCATCATACTTGTAGCATATCCTCAATGGGTGTCAAACATTATTCCTATTTCCAAACCAGATAAAAGTATCAAAATATGCATTGAATTTAGAGATCTTAATAATGCATGTCTAAAGGATGACTTTCCTTTGCCTAACATTGACATCATTGTGTATTTAATTGCTGGACACTCCATGTTTTCTCTAATGGATGGTTTCTCTGGATACATTCAGATTAAAATAGCACGTGAAGATCAAGAAAAGACAACTTTCACATGTCCGTGGGGTACTTTCTGCTGGAACGTCATACCTTTTGGACTAAAGAACACAAGTGCTACATATCAGAGAGCTATGAAAATGATAGTGCTGGGACATTATCAGAGAAAACAAAAGACAAAGATGTGCTACAGTGGCTATATAAGGATGAAGAAGTCCAACAGAAGATCAACAATGTCAGAATACCCACTAAAAAATATGGAAAAGGATTTAACATTCTTAAAAAAATGAGATACACTGGAACAGGTCTTGTAGGAAAAAGAAAAGAAGGTATCTCGAAACCTATTCAACCTCATACTCAGCAGGCTATAGACAAATAAAGCTTAGGGTATGGACAAGTTACTCTACCAGAGAACACATCTTCTAGCCAACAACAAGATGAATATGAAAACAGACAAGAACAACTTGCAATTGAAAGGGAAGAAACATCTGCCAAGCAACAAGCACAAGAAAACATGAAATGGCAAAAGAAGAAAGCTTCAAATCAACAGGAAAAATAAACTAAAAGCACCTCCCAAGAAACATTAACTCCCAATCAAAACAACCACAAAGCTGGCACAAATCACGAAGAGCTGATAGCACAGTTGACAAAAATCAATCTCATCCCAAAAGAAGATGAATATGAGAGAAGAAAAGATATAGCAAGAAATAATAGAAGAAATAAATCAAACGCTATATGAACAAATATGTAGATTGCAAGCTGCAAGTGAGACAAATTCTAATGAATGGGAATGGGAATCCTATCATTCTAAAGAATCACCTGAAGAAAATTGCTTTGAAGAAGATGTAGGAGTTGATATAGTCCATAAGTATGCAAGACAAATGTTAGGAACTAGCCCACTTGAATTAGATCACATTCGTTTGACTTGAACTTAATTGAGGATGACCAGGAGCTCCTTGCACAAGATCATTCTGACAAGAGTACCATTCTAGACATTGACATACATATCGAAAACTTTGACATCTCTATCATGACCCTTAATACCCTTGAAGAATCTCAACCTAAGGACCCCTTATCTCTAATCTACCCTGAACTTATTGATTGGGAAAATGAAAGACATACTGCCATTGATACCTTTCCTAATGACCATTCCATATCCATATATCTTAATGTAATTAAACCTACAACAACTTTCACTAGGAATTTCAACAATGCATCTTCCAGTCAAGTGGGTGCCAAATCTCCCAGTTGCAAAAAGGAAAATAAAGAAAACACTATAAGGTCTAATGCTGAAAACCATTTATTTGCAATATTAGGCCAGGAAAAACTAAAAAAAAAGGATGCATCTAACGGTGAAAATTAACATTGGGACAACATAGCAATCAAGAAAGGTCATCAATTTTGATCGAACCAACAGAGGCAATTAACATTGGGACAACATAGCAACCAAATATTCTATATCCAACAACTTCACTATCAGAACAAGAAATGCAACAATATATGGGATTCTTCAAACGACGGTAAATCAATTTTGCCTGGTCATATGTAGACATGCCAGTCTTGGATCCAAAGCTTATTATGCATCACTTAAATGTCAGTCTAGGAGCCAAACTAGTTAAATAGAAATTAAGGAAGATGCATCCTCATATTGCTCTTGTGGTCAAATCAGAACTAAAGAAATTATTGGATGTAGGATTCATCATACTTGTAGCATATCCTCAACGGGTATCAAACATCGTTCCTGTTTCCAAACCAGATAAAAGTATCAAAATATGCATTGACTTTAGAGATCTTAATAATGCATGTCCAAAGGATGACTTTTCTTTGCCTAACATTGACATCATTGTGTATTTAATTGCTGGGCACTCCATGTTTTCTCTAATGGATGGTTTCTTCGGATACATTCAGATTAAAATAGCACGTGAAGAACAAGAAAAGACAACTTTAACATGTCCGTGGGGTACTTTCTGCTGGAATGTCATACCTTTTGGACTAAAGAACACAAGTGCTACATATAAGAGAGCTATGACAATGATAGTGCTGGGACATTATCAGAGGAAACAAAAGACAAAGATGTGCTACAGTGGCTATACAAGGATGAAGAAGTCCAACAGAAGATCAACAATGTCAGAATACCCACTAAAAAATCTGGAAAAGGATTTAATATTCTTCAAAAAATGGGATACATTGGAACAGGTCTTTTAGGAAAAAGAAAACAAGGTATCTCAGAACCTATTCAACCTTATACTCAGCAGGCTACATACAAATCAAGCTTAGGGTATGGACAAGTTACTCTACCAGAGAACACATCTTCTAGCCAACAACAAGATGAATATGAAAACATATAAGAACAACTTGCAATTGAAAGGGAAGAAACATCTGCCAAGCAACAAGCACAAGAAAACATGAAATGGCAAAAGAAGAAAGCTTCGAATCAATAGGAAAAACAAACTAAAAGCACCTCCCAAGCAACATTAACTCCCAATCAAAACAACCATGAAGCTGGTACAAATCACGAAGAGCTAATAGCACGGTTGACAAAAATCAATCTCAGTCCAGAAGAAGATGAATATGAGAGAAGAAAAGATATAGCAAGAAAAATAGAAGAAATAAATCAAACACTATATGAACAAATATGTAGATTGCAAGCTGCAAGTGAGATAGATTCTAATGAATGGGAATGGGAATCCTATCATTCTGAAGAATCACCTAAAGAAAATTGCTTTGAAGAAGATGTAGGAGTCGATATAGTCCATACATATGCAAGACAAATGTTAGGAACTAGCCCACTTGAATTAGATTACATTCGGCTGACTTGGACTTAATCGAGGATGACCAGGAGCTCCTTGCATGAGATCATTCTGACAAGAGTACCATTCTAGACATTGACATACATATAAAAAACTTTGACATCTCTATCATGACGCTTAATACCCTTGAAGAATCTCAACCTGAGGACCCCTTACCTCTAATCTACCCTGAACTTATTGATTGGGAAAATGAAAGACATACTGACATTGATACCTTTCCTAATGACCATGCCATATCCATATATCTTAATGCAATTAAACCTGCAACAACTTTCACTAGGAATTTCAACAATGCATCTTCTAGTCAAGTGGGTGCCAAATCTCCCAGTCGCAAAAAGGAAAATAAAGAAAACACTATTAGGTCTAATGCTAAAAACCATTTATTGGCAATATTAGGCCAGGAAAAAGTAAGAAAAAAGGATGCATCTAACAGTGAAAACCTCCTTGAGGCACCAGAAAGATGGGATATTTGACACTTTATCTGAGTACTACCAAGAAAGATCATCAATTTTGATCGAACCAATAGAGGCAATTAACATTGGGACAAAAGAGCAACCAAAGATTCTACATCTAACAAATTCTCTATTAGAATAAGAAATGCAACAATATATGAGATTCTTCAAATGACGGTAAATCAATTTCGCCTGGTCATATGCAGACATGCCAGTCTTGGATCCATAGCTTATTATACATCACTTAAATGTCAGTCTAAGAGCCAAACCAATTAAACAAAAATTAAGGAAGATGCATCCTCATATCGCTCTCTTGGTCAAATCAGAACTAAAAAAATTACTAGATGTAGGATTCATCATACTTGTAGCATATCGTCAATGAGTATCAAACATCGTTCCTGTTTCCAAACCAGATAAAAGTATCAAAATATGCATTGACTTTAGAGATCTTAATAATGCATGTCCAAAGGATGACTTTCCTTTGCCTAACATTGACATCATTGTGTATTTAATTGCTGGACACTCCATGTTTTCTCTAATGGATGGTTTCTCCAGATACAATCAGATTAAAATAGCATGTGAAGATCAAGAACATACAACTTTCACATCCCCGTGGGGTACTTTCTGCTGGAACGTCATACCTTTTGGACTAAAGAACATAAGTGCTACATATCAGAGAGCTATGACAATGATATTCCATGACATGATACATACATTCATGGAAGACTATGTGGATGACATATTGGCTAAATCATACAACAGAGAAGAACATATAGGGATACTAGAAAATATATTTGACCTGTTAGAATAGTATAAGCTATGACTAAATCCCAAGAAATGTGCCTTTGGTGTCACTTCAAGCAAGCTATTAGGATACATTGTTTCAGGTAGAGGTATCGAAGTAGTTCCAGCTAAGGTCAAAGCAATCATGGAAATGGCATCTCCTAGGAATATCAATCATCTGAGATCACTCCAAGGAAGACTGCAGTCAATCAAAAGATTTGTTGCTCAACTAGTAGATAAATGCCAACCATTTACTCATCTATTGCACAAAAATGTTAATTTCAAGTGTGACCATCAATGTGAAGAAGCATTCAACAAGATCAAGGCCTATCTCATGCAACCACCCATCCTAATGTCACCAATTCCAGGAAAGCCATTGTTACTCTATGTATCAACCACCGAAGTATCATTAGGAGTTCTGCTTGCACAACAGGACAATGAAGGAAAAGAATGAGCCATCTACTACACCAACAGAACATTAGTGGGATACGAGATCAACTATTCACCAATAGAAAAAAACATGCTTGGCGGTAGTTTTTGCTTCTCAAAAATTAAGACTCTATCTACTATCTCTTTCCATCAAGTTGATTGCTAAAATCGATCCATTGAAGTATTTGCTCAGCAAGGCGACATTGACAGGAAGACTAGCAAAATGGGTCATGATCCTAAGCGAGTTTGATATTGAATATATAGACAAAAAAGCTATCAAGGGGAAAGTCATTTCCGACCAACTAGCAGAGGAACCACTTTAAGATGATCATCCTTTAAATATTGAATTCCCTGATGCTGATATCCTAATGGCCACCAAAAAAATATGGCAATTGTAATTTGACGGTTCATATACACATCATGGATTAGGAGCAGACATTCTATTCATCACACCACAAGGTCATACAATTCCAAAGGCATAAAAATTAAGCTTTCATGCACCAATAACACAACAAAATATGAAGCTTTGGTCATAGGAATAAATATGGCCATAGAATGGAACATTACACAACTTCAAGTCTTTGGAGACTCTCAGCTCGTCATCAATCAAATCAATGATGACTATCAAACAAAGGATGAATAACTAATGCCTTATAAGAAGATGGTTGATGATGTTAAGAAATACTTTGTCGAAATAACTTTTCAACAGATTTTGAGGAATGACAACAAAGAAGCAAACACCATGGCAACACTTGCTTCTCTATTGCAGACATAGGAAAATTAAGAGTGTTACGAATTACTAGTGGAAGAGTTGTTTTACCCTGCACATAATTGTCCTGATTCCCAAACTATCTATCACCTTATTGGGCATGATTCCTCCTGCTATGGCCAAACTTACACATGCCTGAAAGATAATATCCTCCCTCCTAACTTGTCAAAGAACCAAAAGAGAAACTTTATTTGCCAATCCTCCCATTATACTCTCATCGTAGATACCCTTTTTAAATGAGGTCTGGACGGTACTCTTTTAAGATGTCTTGAGCAAGAAGAATCTGAGAAGGCCTTAAATGAAGTCCATAACAACATTTGTGGTAGTCATTCAAGTGGTCTTACCCTTTCGAAAAAACTCATACACTTGGGCTATTATTGGCCAACTATGGAACAAGATTCTTTTTAGATACCAAAAACATGCAAACAATGTCAGATCCATTGGAATTTGATTCATGCACCAACACAAGAGCTTCATGATTTGGCAACCTCTTGGCCTTTCTGCCAATGTGTTCTTGATCTAGTAGGAAAGGTACACCCTCCTTCATCCAATGGTCACAAATTTATCCTTGTAGCTACATAATATTTTACAAAATGGATTGAGGCAGTACCTCTCATCAATATCACAAGAAAACAAATTATTGCATTTATCTTGAACTACAACATATGTTGCTATGGCGTACCCATGACCATTATCACTGATAATGGGTGACCTTTCAAGAACCAGGATGTACAAGAGCTATGTGAAAAATTCAAGATCCAACACAAATTTTCCACACCCTACTATCCACAAGGGAATGGGCAAGCAGAAACATCAAACAAAACTATTCTGAAAATCTTGAAAAAGACAGTGAATGATGCTGTCAGAGATTGGCATATTCAATTGAACCTTTCTCCATGGGCCTACCGTACCAGTATCCACACACCAATAGGTGCCACACCTTTCTCTCTTGTCTATGGATCAAAAACAATACTGCCAATAGAAGTAGAGATACCTTCTCTACGAGTATCATTAAAAGGTCTTATCCCAGATGAAGAACAACGAGTATCTAGATTGCAAGAGTTAGAATTGATCCATGAACGAAGACAAAATGCATTTGATCATTTGAAGGTATATCAGCAAAGAGTGTGCCACAGTTACAATCACAAGGTGAAACTGAGAGCATTTCAAGTTGGAGAACTAGTACTAAAGAAAAATCCATGCAACCAGGCAGATCGGGAAAAGAAAGGGAAGTTTGAACCAAACTAGCTGGGTTTGTTTGTGGTCACAACAATGTTTGGATTAGGAGCATATCAGCTATCAACACAGGACAAGACGAGGATCAACTTGAGAAACCCATCAATAGCATGCATCTGAAAAAGTTTTATGTCTGAAAAAGCAGAAAAATAAAAAACAGTGAAAAAGCAGAAAAATAAAAAATAGTGAAAAAATAGAAAAATCCAAAAACAATGGAAAATCAAAAAATACAAAAACAACAAAACAGTGAAAAACAAAAAAAAATCAAATATGAGAAAAAGTACAATAAAAATAGATGGTGAAAACCTGGCAAACAGGCGCTATTTGTTAGCTAGCTCTTCCATCTATTAGTTCATACATCCTTCTGCTTGCATCCATTTCCATTAGCGCTGTTCATATCCATAGTAAGCCTTTGTACATACGCAGGAATTGCTGCTGGTTTCTCATCATGGTTTGGATCGTTGGGTATATCATAATGAGTTTATTTTTAGGCTTGGGGAAAAATCTTGCACCTAGCTGGGGGGAAAATTTTTGATCATTTTGAGCTTAATGAAAATGGTAGAACAATAGTTAGGCAACTCTTATCAAGCGAAACTGAGACACATCCAATGTTGAACATGAGATCCAATTGTCAACCATCAAACTATCACATGTCAATCTAAGCACATCACACACATATGACTAAATGGTATCTTTTGACATGATTTTTTTTTGCACTTTAATCAATGATTGTTCAAATTTTCTATCTTGATTTTCGCTATCATGATTTCTGAGTGATTCCAGGATGTCTTTGACTAGAGGAACAAGGAAGGAATATGATATTTTTCTTGTCTGCTGTTTGTAAATTAATCATTAATATGTGCAAATTTGTCTCAGGACATGATCATCGAAGTATCATCAAAGACATTTCTGATTTGCGTATAGAAATGGTTAATACTGTATGTTTTACTCAAGCAACACTCAGGTCATCTTGGTTAAATTATACCTCGATGCTTGTGCTAACTTGCAATATCAAAATCCAGGAAAGTAGTTCTCAGGTCATCATGGTTTAATTACACCATCGATGTTTGCACTCACTTCCTACATTTTAAAAAGCTCAATGATGACACAACCCAATAGCCCAATGACTGGTTCGATCGTAGCTTTGTATTTCATTTACATTTGTATTTTGCTTGCATTTCATTCTTTCGTAGGATCCCAAAAGCTCATCTTATCCAAGGCCAAATCTATCACAAGAATCATCAATGTATCATCATAGGTGTATACACAATCAGAATGATGTCTCCTCTCTCTACAAAGATTGTCGACCCAAAGCGAATCTTATGCTACTCCCTCAAATATGCCAACATCAGCATATCTGAATCTTCCTACAATATGATATCAACAAAATGTCAGTTCTTTCTCCAATCAATCTTATCAATTATATTCTATCGATCGCATCTGATCTATTCTATCATGTCTTATACATGATGTATCTTTCCTGGAACCAAACGTTTTGATCAAGTCTTATATAGGATATATCATTCCTGAAATCAGACGCTTTGATCATTTTTGTCTTATACAAGAGGTGTCCTTCTTGAAACCAGACTAAATCTTGATCTTATCAATCTAATCAATCTTATCGAATTCTATCAAGCTCTATCAATCATCACATCGAGAATCACATCATCGTGATCAAAGAACTCACACTTTCATCAATCAACGTTGCATATATCAAATAATTTCTAATCAGGAAATCAATTTCGCAATGAACCAACCACTCCAAAGGTCAATTCTCTCAATTGATCTCCCGAGGGGGCATCATCGTACCATAATTTATCAATTAATGTCTGGGGCATCCATTAAACCAACACCATCATCAAAATGAGATTATTCTTTGAATCAACACGTCATTACACCCCGCTTCAAAGAGGGGTAAAATGTATACACCTAAAAATGGTCTGAAGATAATTAATTAAATAAGCAATTATTTAATTAATGACCCTTCCTAATTTAATTGAATTCATTAGCAATTTGATTAAATTCTCCCATTCATCTACTTATTAATAAATCTAAGGATTTATTTAATAGGTTCATTTTAATAGTCCCCTTTGATTAATTAATCTGAATTAATTAATCCTCCCCCTATTTAATTCATTCCTTCCAATCCCCAAATTAATTAAAACAAATCAATTTATGAGTTGTTGAAAGTTAATTATCCTTTTCCTATTATGTAAATTTTTAAATTCAAATTAACCACATGCCTCCTAACTTATAACCACCTAACCTAACCATCCCTTAACCTAACCCATTCCACCTAATTCTGGGTTTAACTAACCCTATCCTATCTTGCACATCCTAACCTCCTTATCCTAACCTCCTATGGGGTGGATATTCTCTCTTTGAGACACATGGCACTTTGGCCACATGTATCCTCTCTTGGACACTTGTCCTCTTATGAGAAAGGCTCCTTGACACTTGTCACCACAGAGATGGCAAGTGTCCCTTCCTCCAACCTCTTCTTCAACCTCCTCCAATTTCACCCTTGATATCTTCAGACTCAATCTTGACTGTTGATTCTTGCCACCTCACTCCTGGCCTTGGAAATCTTATAAATATCCCCCATTTTGGAGCACAAAGGATCCCATCTCATATCATTTTAGGCATTACTATAGGCATATCCATTTTAGCATATCATTTAAGAATTGTTATTATAGGCAATTGCATCTTAGATCTAGTTTAATTTGACCATATTGTAGCATAATTGTTGAATCATGTAGCTTAATCAATCTCTTTTCTAGCTTAATTGCATCATCATCATAGCTTAATCATGCATATAATTAGATTAATTATCCTCTTGGATCAATCTAGCATAATCAATCTCATCTAGCTTGTATAACATATCATTTCAAATCCTCCATCTAGGTGTAGTCAAGTCACTGGGATTGCTTATCTATATCTGAGAGCAAATCAACACTCACATCTCTTAGGAGGTGATAGGTCGCTTTGTCATGGTTTATCTCTTGTTTAATTTCATTTTGCTAACCATGCTTGTAATGATCTATTGAGTGTTTGTGTTGCAGCTGCAGATACCCTACTTCACACACACAACAAGTATAACTAAGATTAACATGATTGATTTGATTGTTGCAAGAGTACTTTCCCCAAATAGAGTCGCGAGAGAGATTCCCCGTGACATAGAGGTTACGACTAGAGTTGACCTTTGAGGAGCGAGCAGTTGTTGAGGCTATGGGATTGAGACACATTATGTATCTTCCTGAGATTTAGGAGAATAGAGGATTATTGACTACTCTAGTAGAGAGATGGTGCTCTGAGACCTATTCATTTCTTTTTCAGAATGGCGAGATGTCAATCACTTTAGAGGATGTTTATAGGATGTTGAGGATACCAATCCATGGTGAGTTGGTGCCATATGACAGGGAGGGAGACAAGGATGCATTGAGATAGATCTTTGCGGACCCAGAGTTGGAGATGAGATTGGGTCATGTTAATTGAGAGGTTATGCTTTCTACTGGACGCAAACTACCAATAGTAGTTGGAGTGATTAGTGGTTACCTTTGTCTAGAGAGGGCGACACAGGGTATGGCTGTTGGCTAGGGGAGGACTCTAGAGACACCGGTGACACAACACACTAGATATGCATGGGATCCATGTGTATTGGCACACTTGTATGATGAGATTCATCAGTTCGTGTATCTTGGTGGCTGCAGGCTAGGTTGCGAGGTTACTTTGCTACAGATTTGGTCATATGAGCACATTGCAGTGACTAGACCAGTGCATTTCAGAGGGAGAGGACATGGACAATCATATGCACATTTGTACAATATGATCACTTCACAACCATGGATTGGGAATGTGGACTATTAGAGATGGGTGATAGATGACATAGGTAGTGTCATATGGAGACCCTATCTTGACTATGAGGATTAGGAGGAGGACACTACAGAGCTACCCTATATCTTGAGGAGTAGGTATCTGATCAGGCAAACACCATATCTACTACATAGACATCTGATTGACAAGGTATGTAGGCATTTTGGTCGACAAAAGAGGATGCCTCGGGGATCAAGACAATTTGCAGGGACAGTGCAAGAGAAGGCTCACTAGGGGTCAATTTTGTCTTATGATGTTGTTGTTACACATTTTGAGCAGTTAGTTCCGATGCCTTGGGATCTATAGAGGGATGTGGTTGATGCAGACATAGATGCAACTTACTTTGCAACACATCTAGGTTAGCAACAACCAAGAGGGAAGACTGAGAGGGGGGTTGAATTAGTCTTCATCGAAATATTAAACTTAACCACAAAACATAGATTTTGTAAACTACAACAATAAGACAGATAAGCGAATTAACAACACAACACACAACACCAAGATTTTGATGTGGAAAACCCGGTTAAGGGAAAAAACATGGTGGGAACCTACCCACAGAAAGATGATACTCTGCAGTAGTATGTGCAAATGTTACAATGGGGAATGCACATGCATTCAGGAACACTGCCTAGAGATCACTGCTCAAATATAATGGATCGGAAGGCTACAACCCTCAGGGAAGTCTCACTGAATTACAATAAGATTCAGACTAGAATCTAGAAGAAATGAACTGAAAGAATAGCATCTCCAAATGCCTGTTTGCAGTTCCAGTTAAGCACAAATGTCTGCCCTGCAACACCAATCTCACCACAAACTCAACACCGAAAGATAAATCACTTGTTTGCACACAAACCTCTCTCTTATAATGCAGACACAACAATGACACCCAAACTAAATGACTATATCACCTATATATACAATTCATGAACCTTGATAACAAGGTTAGCTAAACCCTCAACCCTCAATTATAAAATTACATCACACGATACAAATATTGACCACCCGACTAATATAATGGTTTAGATAGCATAACATGGTCCTAAATCAAATTCCCAAATGCACAACTCCACTGAAAATCATGCCAAGATCAACCGCAACATGCTACACCACCATAAATAACACAAAAATCATCACCAGTTGATAGAAACCACCAAAAAATCGCACAACAATCAATGTAGATCGCCAAAAAAATATGACATGACTAAGAAACACCATCAAGCAAGTTAGAATCATCCAAAATAGCTACACCAACACCACTTTTCAAATCTTCATCGATCAATGTTTGAAAGCTCAAGAACACAACTAATCAACAACTGTCACAAAGAAAGATAACTTGCAGAGAACCAAATCATGATCCAAATGCATTGAAGATACACAAGACCATCCCAAGCAATATCCCAAAATATCAGCACCAGATCTAATCACACTGGAATATACCGAAGGATATAACGGACTCAACAAAACAATGATCAACAAACCAACAGTACAAAACTGGATAAAAAAATATTCCCAATCTGCAATCACCAGAGAAAATCGTAGGAATAGGTTGACATCAATGACAACAACATATCCTAGTAGCAACAATGACCATCAATATCCAATAACAAGCACATATCTAGAGTATGCAGCTTTGCAGCACATCCACTACTGAGGTTGACAAACCCAGATGAGCCTTTGGTAGCCAAGGATGATGATGATGAGGATGATGAGGACAAAGGTGGGGGAATACATAGGAGAGGTGCAATGAGGAGGGTGGTGAGGGGTAGGGGTGGATAGAGAGACGCTGGAGAGAGGGCCGAGGAGGGATATGATCCACAAGGAGAGAGGCCACTGAGACTACTAAGAGCGAGAGGAGGATAGGTCTTATAGGTTGGTGGATAGATATAGGGACAAGTACCAAGGAGAGAGGTATAGGGACATGCTAGGTGCGATGAGGATACCCAGGGTGGAGGTGAGGAGGAGGATGAGCTGCTAGCGCTACGAGAGATTGTAGCAGGAAAGGCCAATGAGATCGAGGATCTCGAGAGAGACGTGACTTGATTGAGGTGACAGTTAGTAGAGATGTAGATGCAGAGAGATTAGGCCATTCAACGATATACAGTTGCAAAGGAGGCACTGAGGGTAGGGAGAGAAGTAGGAGAGGGGGATGACAAAGAAATTTATGCCTATGTCCTACGAGTGGGGGAGGATATTGGATATTGGAGAGACCTATATTACGCAGGAGTTCCTCTAGACCTCAGGGTACAGAGTTATAGGAGAGACTTTGGGATGATGCCCATAGGGAGAGACAGGAGGCAGGCATCCAGTGGCAGGGTCATGGGTCCACCCGCACCACCAAGAGGAGGGGATAGAGGAGGAGATAAATAGGGTGATCTTGGAGCAGGGACTTTGAGAGCTTAGATTCCTTCAAGGCCAACCAACTTTGAGGGAGGGTCTTCATCATAGCTCTCTTGGATCCATTTTGTATGATGATGTAGACACCTTTGGGTGATTTTGTAGCCATATGTGATATTGACATCATTTCATCATGACACTTATTATTTTTTGACATCATTGTAGCAAATAGGTTATGACAATCGATGTATAGGTTCGACCTAGAAAGTCATTGTACTTGTTTGCATGGAGATCCGATAGTCACAAATAAGGAATGCCCCAGTTCATGCTAGACTCACAACGTCCTCATATCCTTGGAAAAGCCATATAATTACTAAGAGACAATCTATAGACAACAAAATAAAAGGTGAACATACCCCATCCTTGCCTTTTGAGTCAAAGACATCCTGGAGATGAAATCTCTAGTCAGAGACATCCTACAAAAGCTAAAAGACATGTCACCAAAAAAGATAAAACCAAAATAAAAACAAGACTTGACACCAACATATAATGAAATCTTCAAGTTATTTGTGTTTCTTTCCACATATGTTAACATGTTTGATTTGGTCACAATGTTGTTATCTTGATGAAGGACCGATCATGTTGAAAACCATGTTGCTACCAAAGTCCACTGAAAGATTTGATTTGTTGAAAGCCCATTGCTACTTGTGTCTCATCTAAAACTGTCTGAATCCATTAAACCGATACTTTATTATGAAGAAGAATGAAACTTTAATGCAGATTGGTGATGCAAGTGATCTTTTATTATGTATTGTGCATGAAAAGAAAGAGGAATGAAAATATGATTCTCCTAAAAACATGCGATGCTCAGGGTACCACTTCCATCACTAGATTTAGGATTTTGCCCTAATTGTAGATTGGACCTGATTTATTATGGAAGGAAATGGTGAAAAGGGAGGTTTATTATGAATGTCTAACCAATCATAGGAAGATCGATAACAAGCCATGATGGGAATGAGTAAATTTATTATGGATGGATAGGCTGTGAGTGTGAGAAAAGTGAAAGGATGAGATCGAATCCTGAAGGAGGGAGGAGCAATGTCTCTACACATGACGCCGGTAACCTGATTTTCACCATGGTAGTTGCCCAGGGTGCCACCAAAGTGGTTTTCACCATTGGATGGATTTATTTGTTTTTACTATCAAAAATGTTTTTTTTTGTCACAAGGCCCCTGTTTGCCAGGTTTTCACCAAGTAATGATTTTTTTCTTTTTTATGATTTTTTTTCTATTTTTGAATAAAGATATTCTGAAAAGCTATGTGTAAAACCTGTGAAGGTGTAGGCTGTTAATCGGATCTTCCAAAGGTTCTCCATCTAGTGTTGAGAGATGATATGCACCTGATCCATAGATTGCTGTGATGACATAAGGACCAAGCCAATTTGGTTCGAACTTGCCCTTCTTCTCTCTGTCTTGCTAATTTTTAGGATTCTCTCTTAGTACTAAGTCACCTACCTCAAATGTATGAGGCTTTACCTTATGATTGTAGTTGTGACTCATTGTCTGTTGATAAACCTTAAGATGATTCAAAGCAATTTATCGTCACTCATCCAATAGTTCTAGTTTCTGTAAGCAAGAGACCCTGTAGTCTTCATCATTGATTATATTGCATGAAGAAACTCGTAAGGATGTAGTAATTCAACCTCAATAGGTAAGATAGCTTTGACACCATAGACAAGTGAATAAGGAGTGGCTTCAGTAGGTGTGCAAACACTTATGTGATAAGCCCAAAGTGCGGGATTGAGTTAGATGTGCCAATTTCAGCCAGCGTCATTGACTGTCGTTTTGAGGATGCAAACAATATTTTTGTTAGATGCCTTAGCTTGACCAATACCTTGGGGGTAGTATGGAGTGTAGAAGCGATGGTTAATATGGAAGTGATCACAAAGTTCACAAACATCCTGATTTTTGGAGGGACGTCCATTAGCTATGATGATGGAAAGAGGGACACCATATCGACAAATGATGTAATTGAGGATGAATGTAGCAATCTATTTTCTAGTGACTTGGGTGAGAGGAACAAATTCAATCCATTTTTTGAAATATTCTATGGCAGTGATAATGAATTTATGGCCATTGGAAGAAGGAGGGTGAATCTTGCCTATAAGATCGAGTCCCCACTGACAAAAGGGCCAATGAGTCACGATCGGTTGAAGTTCCTGAGCTGGCGCATGAATGAGGTCTCCATGGATTTGACATTGCTTACATTTCTTGATAAACTGATATGCGTCTTTTTCCATAGTGGGCCAGTAGTATCCAGTCCTGATAATTTTCTTGGCTAAGGTCGGACGACTTGAATGGGCACCACATATACCTTTATGAACTTCTCGTAACACAATTTGAGCTTTGTCACTTTCTAAACATCTAAGAAGAGTGTCATATAGACCTCGATGGTAAAGGGTATCAGCTAAAATGACAGAGCGAGAGGATTGGCGGATGAAAGTACGACGTTGATTATTGGAAAGGTCATGGGGAAGGGTATTGTTCTGAAGGTATGTGAAAATGGCACCGTACCAAGGGGAATCAAGACCAATGACACATATCATCTCAACGAGAGTGATCTCATATGAGGAAACCAAAAGATTATCCACCAAGAACTCATATCATGTCTCATTCTGCAGTAGATCAATCAATGAAGCAATAGTAGCCATGACATCTGTAGCTCTATTGTTATCCCTTGAAATCTGCTCAAAGATTATCTCTGTGAAGTATTGTTTGAAGTCATCTACCATTTTATTATAAGGCAATAATTTTTAATCTTTTGTTTGATAGTCATCATTTGCTTGAGGAATTACAAGTTGAGTCCCCATAAACATGAAGTTCTTGGATCTTCCACTAAACCGCAATTTGTAAACCTGTTGTTAATGCCTCATACTCTGCTATGTTATTGCTGCAAGGAAATGACAATCTATAGGATTTAGGAATGGAATCCCCTCAAAGTGTGATAAAGAGGATGCCATCTCCTACACCATGCTGCATGTATAAACCATCAAAATATAATTGCCAAGGCTTTTTGTGTGTCACTATCAGAATATATTCATCTAGAAACTCTGAAGTCATAGGAGTATCATCAATCATATGTGCATCTGCTAACTGATCTGCAATAGCTTGTCCCTTGATGGATTTTCTGTCAACGTACTGAATGTAAAATTCACTTAAGATCATAACCCATTTAGATAATCTGCCAGTGAGTGTTACCTTATTAAAAAGATATTTTAGTGGATCTATCCTGGCAGTGAGCTTTGTTTTATGAGTCATCATGTAATGCCAAAATTTCTGTGAGGCAAAAACCACAATAAGACATGCACGCTCATTAGGTCTGTAATTAATCTCATAGCCAACCAAAGTGTGACTGCTATAGTACATCACCCTTTCCTTGCCTTCATTGTCTTGTTGTACTAAGAGTGCCCCCAGTTCTATTTGTGTGGCTGATATGTAGAGCAATACGAGTTTCCTTTGAATTGGCGGCGTCAAAACTGGTTGATTTAGGAGATAATCTTTAAGTATCTGAAAAGCCTGCTAACACTTATCATCCCACTTGAACTTGATGTTTTTGTGGAGTAGATGCTTAAAAGGATGACATTTATCTGAAAGTTGAGAAATGAACCTTCATATAGACTGGAGTCTTCCTTGTAGAGACCGAAGTTGACTGATATTCTTTGGTGGTGGCATTTCTAATATAGCTCTGACTTTTGCTAGATTGACTTCAATTCCTCTTTTTGAGATAATGTATCCAAGGAGCTTCCCGGAGGTTACTTCGAAGATACATTTCTTAGAATTTAATCAAACTTTGTATTTTTCTAACTGATCAAAAAACACTGAAAGGATGTCCAAATGTGTTTCTCTTTCTAAAGATTTACCCAAGAGGTCATCAACATAATATTCCACGGTAACATGCATAAGATCATGATAGATGGTAGTCATAGCTCTTTGGTATGTGGCACCCGTGTTCTTTAGTTTGAAGGGCATAACATTCCAACAGAAAGTTCCCCAAGGACAGGTGAATGCTATTTTCTGTTGATCCTCAGATGCAATTTTTATCTAGTTGTAGCCGAAAAATCCATCCATCAAAGATAACATTGCATGACCAGCTGTAAGATCTACTATCAAGTCAATATTTTGTAGCGGAAAATCATCTTTAGGACAAGCTTTGTTAATGTCTCTGAAATCTATACATATTCTAATGCTGCTATTTGGCTTGCTGATAGGTACCAAGTGTAGACACTTAAAAATAATTATTTTAATTATTTTTAATTCTTCACATAATTAATTATGTTAATTAAAATTCTTCTCAATATTAATTAAATATAATTAATATTGTCACTATAGCATATGATTTATTTAATAAATCAATCCCTTTCTTTATTCTTCTAAAAAATCAAATCCTCACAAATCTTCCTCTTAGCTACTTAATTTCAATTAATGAGTTAACCTACACGATTCCTACAAATCATCTTCTTAATTCATCATTAACCTAATAAATTCTTCTAGAAACTCCCTAAACTCACTTAACATTATTCTTCTAATTTTTTTATTCCCTCCACTCATTGTCTCTCCTAGTCAAATTCTCCTACAAATATAAATCCCACCTAACATTTCCTCTAATCCCCCTCCTAATGAGTTGTTAATGGCTAATCATCATGATTAGCCACAAAGTCAACTCTTTGTTCTTTCATCCAGCCACTAGCTTTAAATGCTCTTTTTCTAGATGAATATAAGGTTTTTGAAATCTCACATTCCTCTAGGCATTTCCCTCTCCCAAGGAATTTTTAATTCCTTTTTATTCTTCTAATCCCCATAATATTCATTTTTGGAGAATTTTTAATTTCTCCAATGCATCTTGTAGAGTGTGGAGATACGAAATGCCTTTAGGGCATATTTCTTGGTCTCCACACCCGCTCTTGGAGCTTGTGTGAGCTCACAAGTAAATCGTAGCCCTTCATCTCGAATTCATCCTAGCCATTCATTTTCCTCTCCTCTTCCTATAAAATAGGGTTCTATCCCTTCATTCAAAACATCTTGAAATCTAGTAAGCTTATGCCGCCCTTTTGAGCCTAGGAAATCATCTTGGCAACTTGATCATCTCATCCTTATCATTTATGCACAATATTGGAGAGCCATCTACATCCAGGAATCAAAGGAGCACATCAAGTGGAGCATTATCAAGGGGCGCCTTCACTTCATCAAGCTCAATCCGAAGGAGAAGGTAAAATAGCAAGGTGAAATGGTCTTTTAATGATATTTTAGCATTCTGCATGTTTATTTTGTTATGTTTTGATCAGTTTACCTTTCAAATCTGTTTTTCCCTCTTCATTTTGGCACGCCCGGTGGGACTCACGTCCTTGAGAACTAATGTTGTTTTTTTAAAGGTTTTTGTGAGTTGTGAGACGCAAGTTCCAGAATAGCGCGACTACAGAAAAAAAAAATATATATATCTTTTTCGCAGGTTCCAGAATCGCGGCTCTGCATTTCTACGCGACAGCTCCTCCTTATTCTGTTCTGTTTCTATTTCTGTTGCAGCACGACAACTCTGTTATCTGATTTGTTATTTGATTTTTTGTCTGTTCTATTTTAGTATAATCTGTGTGAAAGTAGGAGAGTATGCTCTTGTCTATATAGACAATCAGAAATCTAGACCCTTCACTTTTCTATTCTGTTTAGCACGACTGTATGCTTTGACCATAGGAAAGTGTGAAAATAGGAGAGTATGCTCTTGTCTATCTAGACAATCAGAAATCCGGACCTTTGACACTTTTCTATCTGTGTAGTGCTACTGTCTGCTCTGTTAATCTATCTGAAAATTTTAGGCGCTAACTGTAGTCTGCATTTAATTAATTTATTTCTTGTTATCTGCTCTGTTTAAATATAATCTGTCCGCTTGTAGGAAAGTGTGAAAGTAGGAGAGTATGCTCTTGTCTATCTAGACAATCAGAAATCTGGACCTTTGACATTTTTATTTTATTCTGTTTAGTGCGACAATTTGCTCTGTTAAATCTAGCGTTTCTGTTTGCTCTGTTAAATCTAGGTTTTCTGTCTGCTCTGTTAAATCTAGGGTTTCTGTTTTGTTAAATTTAGGGTTTCTATTTTGTTAAATTTAGGGTTTCTGTTCTATTAAATTAAGGGTTTCTGTACTGTTAAATCTAGGGTTTAAAAAAAAAAAAAAAAAGAAAAAAAAAAAGGAAAAAAAAAGAATTTTTTTTTCTGTTTTTTCGCCATATCTTCTTTATCTTGACTCTATTTCCCTTCAAACTTCACCAGATTCTCCACATTGCCATTTTCCACATTTTCATCCTTGGAGGCCTTATCTCAAAAATCCACTTTTTGAAGCCCAAAATCCCATATTTCTCTATTTTTAGGGTTTGTCATAACTTCTTCCCTTTTCATCCAATCACCTCCAAATTTTTCCCATATTATCCATCTTCAACTTTTGCTTCTTTGTCCCTCTTGAACAAATTTTCCCATTCCTTTATCTCTCCTCCAAAATCCCCATTTTTCGCTTGCCTATCCCTTGGAAAGTGGTAAAAACTTAGTCAAACCTCATTTACCCATCAAAACTTTCTTCAAATCCACATTTGTCATTAATAAAAAACTTTTTATGCATGTTTTTCTATTCATTCCCAAAAAATTAAAAAAAAATTTAATATTTTTGTCATTTTATTGATTTTTGTAGGATGCTTGTTGAAGACTATTTTTCCAAACTACTAATCAAGTTGTTTTGTAGGACGCTTTTTGATGACTCCATTTTTCAAACTACTAATCAAGTGGTTTTGCAGGTTGCCTAGCTGATTCGACCAAATATTGTGCATTTATTTAAATTAGGCACCTAGATATTAATTAAAATGGAATGAACCATTGTCTTATGTGTCTTTAAGAAATGTGTAAAGGTAGGAAAGCATGCTCTTGTCTTACTAGACGATCAGAAATCTAGACCCTCCAACCTTTTCTTGTTTGATTGTGTGTTTACCTCTAGCGGGCCTACCCTCCCAACTTGCTCTTTTAGAAGGTAAGAGGGGAACGACCCAAGTGAGTACATCCGGACCTGGGGTTCCCAACTCACTATAATAAATAGGCCACTGACTACGAAAGGGTTAATGGTTGGGGCTATATGAGAGTTCACTCTCACATTGGGTGCTTAGTAGGATCCTAGAGATCTCAATCATGCTTGCGTGACTACTAAGTTCTTGGTGCTTCATTGGGCTATAGGCCTCAATTGCGCTTGCGCAACTTCGAAGGGTAGCTCCTAACGGGAAGACTTACTAAACACCTTGTTCACAGTGGCCAAAAACCTTCTAGTCATTGGTGCAGGAGGTCGGACCTCTGAAGCGGCCCATATTCTTATGGCCCTTAGTAGAGACACAAAGTTCGCCATGAGGAGTTTTCATGGGAATTGATGCTTGGCTGCCCCGAGAAGTGAGTGCTGTGGAGGGTAGCTAGTGGAGTCAAGCATCTAAGTGTTCGCTCTGGGTAAGCGTAGATGGGAAACCAATTGGGATTCAATGACTATTGTCCTTGCCAGCCTTAAGAATGTTGTATATGAGCATGAGTGTCTTTGAGATAATATGCATTTAATCATTGTGTTTACTTTGTTTGATACATACTTGCCAAGAGTAGACTAAAAACACATCACTATCCCCAAACACTTTGCAAAAATATTTGTCAAGACACAAACAAATTGTCCAAGTCATTACCCACGCCAAGTCCAAAATTGCGTCAAAACTCCGTCTGCCCCATTTTTCATAAGCCTAAGAGAGAAGCTAAGAGTTTATTCTCTACGTCAACATTCAAGTTTGTCCTTTGAAACACCTACTATCATCCAAATCAGGGTGGTCATATCCCTTCATACAACTTGCCATTTAAATAGATCCTTCATGTTCATGCCAAAGATAACCTAGTCATCAAGTTTTCTTCTAAACCATCACTACGACACCTTCTTCATCAATCATCCTCAAATTTCCTAAGTCCTTTCATCCTCAAATTTCTTAAGTCCTTTCATCACAAATTTCTTAAGTCCTTTCATCACAAATTTCTTAAGTTCTTTCATCCTCAAATTTCTTAAATCCTTTCATCCTCAAATTTCTTAAGTTCTTTCATCACAAATTTCTTAAGTCCTTTCATCACAAGTTTCTAAAATCCTTCCATCACAAATTTTCTAAGTCATTTCATAACACATTTTTCCTAAGTTTTTTCATCACAAATATCATGTATGGTCGCAACTCGATCCCAAAAGAAAAAGATGGGGCTGATCAACAATATGGCATGCCAGACATTGGTGTCCTATATGAAGATCCCATGCAAGATCATACACAAAGTGGGCAACCAAGCGATCAAGATCAAAGCCAAAATCTTGACATGGTTAACCAATATGAACTTTGTCCGGAAGTGCAAACTTTCCTAGCAGATTCTTATAACCAAGAGATGATGGAAAAGTTTATTAAACACAATCCTACTGCACTTCTGAAAAGTCTTCTTGAACATGGAGCTCAACTTCCACCTAAATTTAATAGATCTGCTCTCATCCAACAACCACAAGGAGACCTCGCTCCCACACAAAGTGCTACACCTACTATTCAAACTCAATCAATTGCAGCCCCATCAATCATCCAAGCCCAATCAATGCCACCCACGACACCTCCCACCACGATCTCCATCCCACCTTCTTCCTCCTTACCATCCATACCACTATCAAATCCAATCTCATCCATTCTCCAACAAACTTCTATGCCACCTCCTTCTATTCAACCACATATTTCTATTCCACAAACTTCCCTTTCTCCCAACAATGTCGCAAATTTTATCCAGACCGCATTCAATCCTGTCACAACAGTTGGCGGACCACAACCAACTATCACACGAACCCCAGCGACATCGGTCATCACATCCCCCGTTCCCACCTCCTCATCATATCAATATATTGGTGGTGGTGCACCTTCTTTAGTTCATCCAATTCTTGGGGCAAATACAATCCATCAATATCAAAGTCCACAACAAGACCTCATCAAGGAAATTCAAGACATGAAGAATATCATCAAAAACATGAAAGAAAAGACTAATAAAAGGAAAGATTACTCATTCGAAGAGTTTTGCCCTTGTCCTTACGACCCATCTATATCAATTGCACCATATCCCCCGGGATTTGAGATCCCTAAATTCACCAAGTATGAAGGCAAAGGAGACCCCCGCGACCATGTCCAGGAATTCCACATCTTATGCCAAGAAGTCTCCTATAGTGACCTTTATCTTCGCAGACTCTTTCTCAAGAGTCTCACAGGAGACGCCCTGGCATGGTTCTCATCTTTACCATGAGGTTCTATTGTCTCTTTTCTAGACTTGGCAGAAAAATTTGTGGCTCACTATGCATACAACATGGGTAATGATGTTTCTATGATGGACCTATGTAATACAAAACAAAGGCCTGGAGAAACCTTCACCAATTTCCTACAAAGATGGCGACATCTTATCAAAAAATTCCAGTGGGACATGCCTGAACAACATCAAATTGAACTATTTCAGAAGAACTTGGTGCCTGAACTTTCAAGACCTTTAATATCTCAATGTATCAAATCCTTCTAAAAATTGACCGATAAGGGCCTCGCCCTCGAACGTGTCTTGTTGGAGGAAGGAACTTTGAAACATTACCAGAAGTCATCACAAAGTTCTTCCTCTTATCATAACGACAAGCCAAAATTATGGGCTAAAAATAAAAACATGGTCAATGATGGTGTAACTGATACAAAGCGGGTCCAAACCGTGGCCACTCCCCCAAAATCCACCACCAATATTCATCAATTCAACAATCAAAACAATTCAAATCAATCTCAAAAACCTCACAACAATGTCTCAATCCAGGGACGACCACCCCGATCGAATAACAAGACTCCAAGAGATTTCACTCCTCTTGCTGAGCCTATTGAAGTGGTGTTTCAAAAACTTGTCCAAGCAAGTATAGTGGTTTTTCCAATCACTCGCCGTTTGATCCCAATCAACCTAAACCAAGATGGTATAATGAAAATGAGTATTGTGAATACCATTGTATCAAGGGACATGATACACGAAAGTGTATGCAACTGAAGATCTACATACAAGATCTCATTGATAGAGGTGAGATTGAGGTAGAAAATGCAAAACCTGGTAATAACAATGACAAACTCAAAATGTACCAAGAACCCTTCCCAAAGCATGATAAAGGAAAATGCTCATCATCTAACGCAATGGGTTATGACTACACTAATCACATAACCGGTTTTGATTTTTTAGTAAGTCGCATTGAACCTGCAGACAATCATGTCAATGTCATAACCATCCAAGGAGTTAATCCTCCTTCTTCCCAAAGCAGATCAAATCTGGCTAGAATAGTCATTCAAGGTGCCACACCTTCCACCTCCCATTTCTAGAATGATTGCAATGCAACTACACGCCGAGGAAGAGCCACCATCCAAGGAGTTCCTCCCCCACCAAACCCCCCACCCATGTCTTCCACCCGTCGATATGACCTCCTTGATCAACTTGGGAAGACACCCGTGTAGATCTCCATTTTTGAACTTCTCAAGACTTCTCCGGTCCATAAAGAAATTTTGGAACAAGCCCTTCTCCAATCACGCGTTCCTGATAACATCAACGCCACCCAATTTCAAACCCTCATTGGAAACCTTGCTGCCTAGCAACATATTGTATTTAACTCCCAAGATACTCCCACAGAGGAGGACCATAACAAACCTTTGCACATGAAGCTCTCATCCACAAGCATAAGGTCAAACGTATCCTGATAGACGGTGGATTCGGGCTTAATCTGTGTACATACAAATTAATAAAACAATTGGGACTTTCTGAGGATCTGATAAAAACATCAAGAAGGATCACAATAAAGGCATATGATGATGCGGAAATAATTTCAAAGGGTGTGATCACCTTACCTCTTCAAGTGGGCCCCATTACAATTGAAACCTCTTGCCAAGTACTCGATCTTGATCTCCCCTACAACATTCTCCTTGGGAGGCCATGGATTCATTCCTTGTAGGCCGTACCCTCCACCTATCACCAATGCATCAAATTTCCCTATAATGGAAAAGTGATCACTATCAAAGGTGATCCCCAACCTTTTCAATATTGCAAACTATTAGAGGGGAAGCATCCGTATCATTGCCCACTAAATAGACCTTCACCAACGCCTCCATCTGACACATCAAATGTTGCTTCCACATCATCCCAACCAAATAATCAAATCAAGATCTTGGACAATGGCTGTGGAGAATACAAATTGGAGGACGTCTTATTAATAGGCAACCTCCCTCTCTCTCCTAAGTCATTTGGCAAACCAAAAGAGCTCAAAAAGGACCCGAAACCAGTCATGCAATGCCAAAACACCACCTTCCAGCAATGGGGCCCACTTGATAATGAGAACCTTGAAGCAGATATCTCTTCATGGCTGTACCGGGAAGAGGATGATGATCCAACAAGAATATCCAAAGAAATGTACCCAAAAGCATTTGCCATAGTTGAAAAAATGGGTTATAAAGGACACGGTCTGGGACCAGAGGAGAAAGGAAGAAAAGCACCCATAAATCCTATCTCTTATAGATACAACAGAGGCTTCGGGTACACCCCGGTGCCTAAGATTACTATCGTCGGTGCCCCTTCTAGTCCTTCTTCGGATATCAAAAGTGCTGACGAAGAGGAATTCCATGAAATGCCTTATGAATATGAGAAAGATACCTTCTTTGATGCTTACATCAATACCATCACCCCTGTAACCCCTCCCACTTCACATGAGCTTCATCTTGTCCATCCTGAACTCATTGATTGGGGCCAACGAGACAAACCCACTTTAGATATCTGTGCCGACGATAATGCTCTCATTGCTCTCATAACAACGCAAAATATGGAAGATTGTAATAGAATTGAGGGTATTCAACTACATAAAAAGGGATACTTTGGTAGTCAAGTCAATGCCCTTATCCACAAAAAAGATAATAAAAGAAAAAGATATGATTTCCTAGGTGGAAACCTCCCTGAGGCGCCTTTGGATGAACAAGAAATAAAAACAAAGGGCGTATCTGAAAGTGAAAACCTGGAAAAGGCACTTGACGATGAGGGATTTGACCTCCCTACCATTGGTTACCTTCCACAGGACAAATCAAATTTGTTGATAGAAGAAATAGACAACATCAACATGGGCACCGAAGTCATTCCGAAAAATGTGCTCATTCCCAAATCCCTCACCGAAATCGAGAAACAAGACTTCATCAACTTCCTTACAGAGGTTAAAATCAATTTTGCATGGTCCTATTCCGATATGCCAGGGTTGGATCCTGCCTTGGTGGTTCACAATCTTGCTATCCGCCCAGATGCAAAACCTGTAAAACAAAAACTCCGCAAAATGCACCCGCATATTGCTCTCTTGGTCAAGGCAGAACTTCAAAAGTTGTTAGACACAGAATTTATCAAACCCATAGACTATGATGAATGGGTCTCCAACATTGTACCTGTCAGCAAACCTGCTGGGGGCAGCCGCATTTGCACAGATTTCTGAGATCTAAATATAGCTTGTCCTAAAGACGATTTCCCACTCCCAAACATAGATATGATTGTGGATCTTACATCAAGACATGAAATGCTATCACTAATGGATGGGTTTTTTGGATACAACCAAATCAGGATAGCAGATGAGGATCAACATAAAACCACATTCACAACACCATGGGGTACTTTCTGTTACCGAGTCATGCCTTTTGGCCTTAAAAATGTTGGAGCTACATATCAATGAGCAATGAAAACAATTTTTCATGACCTCTTGCACAAAATTATGGAGGACTATGTGGATGATCTGCTAGGCAAATCCAAGACAAGACAAGAGCACATCCTTATTCTAAAACAGATCTTCGAAAGATTGGAAAAATACAAGCTGCACCTAAATCCCCAAAAGTGTGTGTTTGGCGTCACATCAGGAAAACTACTAGGATTCATTGTTTCCCGTAGAGGCATCAAGGTTGATCCTGCAAACGTAAAAGCTATTATGGAAATGCCTCCGCTAAAAACTCTCAGACAACTACGCAGTCTCTAGGGAAAACTCCAGTCTGTCAGGCGTTTCATTTCACAAAAAACCGACAAGTGCCATCCATTTGCACACCTGTTACGTAAAGACACAAAATTTAAATGGGATTGCCTCTGTCAAAAGGCCTTTGAAAAATTAAAAGAATATCTAGCATCACCTCTAGTTTTGATGCCACCTACCCCTGGAAAACCCCTCATTTTGTACATATGTGCTACTACTGTAGCATTGGGGGCATTACTGGCGCAAACAGATGATCAAGGGAAGGAACATGCCATTTACTACATCAGTTGGATGTTGGTAGGATATGAACTCAACTACTCCCCCATTGAAAGAGCATGTTTGGCATTAGTGTTCAGCACACAGAAACTACGACACTATATGCTAAACAACAAGACAAAATTAATTGCTAAAATTGATCCACTTAAATATCTCCCGTCAAAAGCTGTTCTCACCGGTAGAACGGCTAAATGGCTCATGCTCCTAAGTGAGTTTGACATTGAATATGTGGATAGAAAGACAATCAAGGGACAAGTCATTGCAGATCAGTTGGCTAAAGCTCCACTTCCAGGCGACCATCCTCTTCTCACAGAATTACCAGATGAGTTCATTATGACTGTTACCACATCCTCCACATGGAAATTGTATTTTGATGGCTCCTACACTCAAAATGGATCAGGGGCAGGAATATTATTGGTCACACCTCAAGGAGAGGGCATCCCCAAATCATACAAGATAGCCTTTGCATGTACCAACAACATAGCAAAATATGAGGCCCTCATCACAGGTTTACGCTTGGCTATCCACTGGAAAATAAAGGAATTACAAGTCTATGGCGATTCCCAGCTCGTCATAAAACAAGTCAATGATGAATACCAGACAAAAGATGATAAACTCCTTCCCTACCATACCATGGTTGAAGATCTTAAGCAACATTTCATGGCAATCAAGTTTGATCAAATCCCACGAACAAACAACAGGGCTGCAGATGCAATGGCCACCATTGGCTCCCTCCTTCAAATGCCAACACACAGTCAGAAGTACAAGTTCTTGGTCGAGCAATTGTTTATACCGGCATATGACCTACCAGAGTCTGAAATGGTGTGTGTTCTCATTGGTCCCGAGTCCCCTTGGTACCAAGAAACCTTCACTTTCCTTAAAGACGACACCATTCCCCCACATCTCACCAAAACCCAACAACAAACTTTCATCCGCTGATGTGCCTGTTACACCATCCTTGCAGACACCTTGTTTAGAAGGCATTTTGATGGTTCCCTCCTAAGGTGTTTAGATAAACAAGAAGCCGAATGGGCATTACGTGAAGTACATGAGGGCATCTGTGGGGCACACTCAAGTGGACTCACATTGGCTAAAATTTTTTTGAGAACAGGATACTATTGGCCTAAAATGGAAGAAGATGGATACAACTATGTGAAGAAATGCATCCCTTGCCAACAACATGGCGACAAGATTCATGCACCGTCACAAGAATTGCAGCCATTCATTACACCATGGCCCTTCTCGCAGTGGGGGCTTGATCTCATTGGGAAAATCCACCCTTCATCTTCCAATGGACATAAATTCATTATCGCCACCACCGAATACTTCACCAAGTGGGTAGAGGCTATCCCTCTTACTTTCACCACCGGCAAGCAAATATCCAAATTCATCTTGAACTACCTAATCTGCCGATATGGCATCCCAAAAGTTATCATCACAGATAATGGTAAACAATTTAAAAACTAGGATGTCAAAGAACTCTGCCACAAATTCAACATCCAACACCGCTTCTCCACTCCATATTATCCCCAAGGCAATGGCCAAGCTGAGGCTTCTAACAAAACCCTAATAAAAATCCTCAAAAAGATAGTCAATGAAGCGGGCCGTGATTGACACCTCCAAATCCATCCTGCATTGTGGGCCTGCCGCACCTCCATCTGCACCCCCACAGGTGCCACTCCTTATTCCCTAGTATTTGGTTCCGAAGCTATCCTTCCCCTTGAGATCGAGATCCCATCTCTAAGGGTATCGCTGCAAAACATCCTACTAGAGGAAGAATATAGAATTGCCCGCTTACAAGAGCTAGAATTGTTAGATGAAAGGCACCTCAAGGCCTTGAATCATCTCCGGGTATATCAAAACCGTCTGCGCATGAGTTATCATAAAAAAGTCAGAACTCGAGAATTTGAAGTTGGTGATCTTGTCCTCATGGAGAATCAGAAAAATCTACAAGAAAGAGAAAAGAAAGGCAAGTTCAAGCCTAATTGGCTTGGATCATATGTAATCACAGTGAAATATGGATCAAGAGCTTATCAGTTGGCTACTCCTGAAGGTGATCCTTTGGATGATCCAATGAATATCATGCACCTCAAAAGGTTTTATGCTTAGTCCTTAGAAAGTCTTAAATTGTCAAAAAAATAAAAAAATGAGAAAAAAAAGATCCTGAAAAAATCGTCACTTTGGTGCAAACCTGGCAAACAGGAACCTTATGATACAAAAAAATTAAGAAAAAAAACAAAAAAATCAGAAAAAGAAAGAAAAACAATTCGTGGTGCTATGGGCAAGTATCTTGGTGAAAACCTCTGTGCAAGAGCCAAGGTAAATAACCGGATCCACTGTCTATCATGTCGATACTACAAATCATCTGCCATCTAGCCCACCCATGCACAACATTACTTCTTTTCTGCCTCCCAATAAAACATGCGTATGATGATGAGTCTTCACCTAAGTCATGAACAAGAAATGTCCCAGTGAAACTGAGCTTTTATGCCTCTGTATAAGCTTCAAGAAGTCTTGAGAAATAATCCCAAATCCATCCTAGTTCTACTCTTGGCAAGAGGTATCATTTGGTCGCAAGGAAGAGACTTGTTAGATTTTGTTAGATCTTTTCATATAGGCTTGCATCTTTTGCCCTACGACTGCCACTATTTACGACTGCCTGGGTTCTTCCATATCCAGGTATGTTATGATAGGTGCATACTGGGGCATATTTGATAGTATGGCATGTTTTGGATCCTTCTTGTATAAACCGACGACCTGGTACTAGTGTTTATCAACACTTACCTTCTCGTGTACAAGAGGTATCGGTATGTTTGAGGGTTTCCTTGCATGAACCCACAACTTTGTATTAGTGTTTCTTAACACTTGCATTGTTGTGTGCAAGAAATTCCTGTTTGTCTGCAGAGTCAGTCCACGCCCTGGGTTTCTCATGGCATCCTGATTTCTATAATCAGTGGTGCAAGTCACTCAGGGCAACATCAAACTAGGTTGGCTCTCCACATTTATTGTGCACAAAATCTCACCATCATTCCATCAAATCCTAAACTCAATAATCCCATGGAGTTCTCAATTACCTCCATTTTCCTCCGCGGTCTCACATCTCGTATTCTTCTTTCCAAATACCTCATGACTGTTTCATATTTCTTACTCATTTATCCCTTCCACCCTAATTTTTCTTCCTCTATTTCTTCCTCACATAATCAATTCTGATTCTGATTCATGTCTTATACAGGATGTATCCTTCCTGAAACCAGACGCTCTGATCATGTCTTATACAGGATGAATCCTTCCTAAAACCAGATGCTCTAATCATGTCTTATACAGGATGAATCCTTCCTGAAACCAGACGTTCGTTGTGATCGATCATGTCTTATACAGGATGAATCCTTCCTGAAACCAGACGTTGTGATCGATCATGTCTTATACAGGATGAATCCTTCCTGAAACCAGACGCTCTTATCATGTCTCATACAGGATGAATCCTTCCTGAAACCAGACATTGTAATTGATCATGTCTTATACAAGATGAATCCTTCCTGAAACCAGACGTTGTGATCGATCATGTCTTATACAGGATGAATCCTTCCTGAAACCAGACGCTCTTATCATGTCTTATATAGGATGAATCCTTCCTGAAACCAGACATTGTGATCAATCATGTCTTATACAGGATGAATCCTTCCTGAAACCAGACACTTTGATCATCTTTGTCTTATACAGGATGAATTCTTCTTGAAACTAGACTGAATCTAGATCTTATCAATCGAATCGATCAAAATTTTTCAATCTTACCAACCTAAGAAATAAAGCTAATCAAAGAACTTGCTTTTTCATCACATCAAACCTATCGGGACATCAATTTAGCAAAACTCTAAAGATCAAATACCTCAATTGATCTCCCAAGGGGGCATCACCATACAATAATCTATCAATCAAGAGCCAGGGCCGGGGCATCCTATCAAACCAATATCAACATCAAAACAAGATTATTCTTTGAATCAATGCGTCATCACACCTCACTTCAAAGAGGGGCAAAATGTAGACACTTAAAAATAATTATTTTAATTATTTTTTATTCCTCACATAATTAATTAATTAATTATGTTAATTAAAATTCTTCTCAATATTAATTAAATATAATTAATATTGTCACTATAGCATATGATTTATTTAATAAATCAATCCCTTTCTTTATTCTTCTAAAAAATCAAATCCTCACAAATCTTCCTCTTAGCTAATTAATTTCAATTAATTAGTTAACCTACATGATTCCTACAAATCATCTTCTTAATTCATCATTAACCTAATAAATTCTTCTAGAAACTCCCTAAACTCACTTAACATTATTCTTCTAATTTTTTATTCCCTCCACTCATTCTCTCTCCTAGTCAAATTCTCCTACAAATATAAATCCCACCTAACATTTCCTCTAATCCCCCTCCTAATGAGTCGTTAATGGCTAATCATCATGATTAGCCACAAAGTCAACTCTTTGTCCTTTCATCCAGCCACTAGCTTTAAATGCTCTTTTTCTAGATGAATATAAGATTTTCGAAATCTCACATTCCTCTAGGCATTTCCCTCTCCCAAGGAATTTTTAATTCCCTTTTATTCTTCTAATCCCCATAATATTCGTTTTTGGAGAATTTTTAATTCCTCCAATGCATCTTGTAGAGTGTGGAGATACGAAATGCCTTTAGGGCATATTTCTTGGTCTCCACACCCACTCTTGGAGCTTGTGTGAGCTCACAAGTAAATCGTAGCCCTTCATCTTGAATTCATCCTAGCCATTCGTTTTCCTCTCCTCTTCCAATAAAATAGGGTTCCATCCCTTCATTCAAAACATCTTGAAATCTAGTAAGCTTATGCTGCCCTTTTGAGCCTAGGAAATCATCTTGGCAACTTGATCATCTCATCCTTATCATTTATGCACAATATTGGAGAGCCATCCACATCCAGCAATCAAAGGAGCACATCAAGTGGAGCATTATAAAGGGGTGCCTTCACTTCATCAAGCTCAATCCGAAGGAGAAGGTAAAATAGCAAGGTGAAATGGTCTTTTAATGATATTTTAGAATTCTGCATGTTTATTTTGTTATGTTTTGATCAGTTTACCTTTCAAATCTATTTTTCCCTCTTCACCAAGTTAGAGATCCACTCGAGGTAATCAATCGGTCTTATGAATCCAATTTCCAGTTGTTTCTCAAGTTCTACTTTTACTAATAGTGCCACTTGCGGATGCATTTTTCTTAATTTTTGTTTTACTGGCTTTGCTCTTGGTGTAACTGTTAAATGATACATTACTAAGTTAGGATCTAGTCCAGGCATATCCACATATGACCATGCAAAATTGATTTGTCATTCTGTGAAGAAATTTATGAATTTCGATCTTTCTTTTTCTGTCAAAGATTGTGCTAAGAATATATTGTGTGGAATCACTTTTGTGCCAATGTTTGTCTTGATCGTTTCCTCCACCAACATGGATGATTTCTCTTCATATGATGCCATCAGGATAATGTCAAGCCTTCCATCTTCAAATGCCTCGGAGAGGTTTTCACCCTCATATACATCCTTACTATTTACCTTTTTAGAGTCAGACAATGTGATAGTGTGGTTTTCACCATAAGACCCATGCTTTGTTTTTATTTTTTATATATTTGCAACTAGAAGGCCCAACACCCTTATCGAAGTATGCCATGCTATTGAGTTCTATAGGGTATCCTACTTTATGGTCCCCGAGTAGACGATCATCTCATATGCCCAAATAGTCTATGAAAGCATCATCGTTCTCAAATATGTCTATTTGTAAAGGTCCTTCTTGGTCCTAATCAATGAGTTGTGGGTGAACGAGTGGAAGGCCATCAGTATTTTCAAAGTTAGCATGAGGAATGGTAAAGACACAAGTGTCTTCAGGTATGCCACGGTATTTATTGAGGTCATTGCTAGCACTCTCCGCATCTATCTCAATCATAGATGAATTCAATTCTACATCACTAGAAGCACATTCAACAATGAGAGTCCTCACTGTATGCGATTTCGGTCTAGAAACTAGAAATGGGGACTATTTGGGATCCTCCGAATTCTTTTCCTTATCAATCTTTTCTTTTGATGTAGACTCTGATAAATTATCTTGACCAACCCTAAATTTTTTGTTGAACTCTTCTTCTTTCGTGGGTTCACCTGGTTCTCTGAATGTTTCGGTGAGCTCATAATCACTAGATGACTTATCTGAACCCTATTCCCATTCATTAGAGTCTGTGGAGTAGCATTTCTTTTATTGTTGGTTGTTAGAGTCTATGATTTGCAATAATTCTTTAGATTTATGAGTACCTAATATGAAGGGTATGAAACCAAGTCCTTTGGAGCACTGCTTTTTGAATGTTAAAGTCATTTGCAATGGTTCAATTATTCCTTTATTTTATAATCCAAGAGGTCTCTTTCCATCATATCCAAATTTTTGCAAGAACTTGAATCCTTTACCATAATTTTCACATGGTATCTTGATGTGACCTTGTTTATCCTCTTTAGGTTGTTTATAAAGCATTTTGTATAAGTCCTCTTCTTCCATCTCACCCCACTTTTGAAATATATTAGGATCCCATTTTAGTGTAAATAGATACCTTTTTAGAAGGATGTGGTCGTCCATACTCTTTTGGAGAATAAATTACTTGTCTTAGGTACATAATTTGATTTAGAGTGTACTCACTCATGGATTTTTCCTTATATTTACCTTTAATCTCACCTTGTTTTGATGTTGAAGGTTTTGATGATTCAGGGTCAATATATGTGGATGATGGAGTTGCTTCTCTATTGACCGGTATTATTATTTCCAATTTTGGACGCAAGTTATTGCAATATATGAATGGATTCAGATTACCATTAACGGTCACTTCAACTCCATCATGTTGGAACTTGATACATTGATGATATGTAGAAGGAATGACTCTCATTTCATGAATCCATGGACGTCACAAGAGTATATTATATGTGAGTTCTAAATCAAGGACTTGACATACCACATCCGTCGTAACTGGCCCAAAGACTAGTAGAGATAATGTAAGGTGATTTAATCAGAATCATTGTCAAATTCATTCATCTAATACTTGGTATTAGACTATTACATAGGATAAATTATAAAATTACTACACAATTGGTATTTATTTTATTTATGAGCAGGAGATTTCATCTTCACTTTTTTGATCCAACTCTAAGAGGTAAGGTGATTGTGCCCTTTGATGAGCGTTCTTCATCATCATATGCCTTAATGGTAATTGCTTGTGTAGGGTTCACAGTGTTTTCAGAATATCCCAATTGTTTAATAGTGTTCAATGTACAAATGTTCAAACATACTCCTCCATCTATCAAGACTCATTTTATTCAATTTTTATAGATAAAAGCTTCAATATGTAGAGGTGCATTATGAGGCTGGGTTACAAATGCATCAACGACTTCTGTGAATGTAAGGCTATGTGGAATGGAAAGGTATCCCACCATGGCTTGAAATTGGTCCACGTTCAGATCAGTGGGTATGAAGGTCTCTCTCAAAGTTTTGTCAAGAATGGCCTTATGTACATGAGATATATGTAAAAGATCAAGGATGGGAATGAGGACGAGTGTCTTCCTTAATTGATCTACAAGGTCATACTCATTATTGGTGGATGAAGGGGTTGTGGTCTTGGATGGAACACCTTAAAAGGTGACTTTACCTTAACGGGTTGTGACATTACATTCAAAGGTTTCATTTTTGGAGGATGAGGAAGACGGTCCAATGCCTTTTAAAACAACCTTACTCCTTTGGGTAGAACCTTTGGGATCTTTGTTCTCTATAATGATAGTAGAAATATGATAATCCATTGAAATGTGATTAATAGTGGAATCATAGTTATAGGACATCTTGGTATAATTAGCTTGATTATTTGTAGTTTTGGATTTTCCTTTGTCATGGTTAGGGAATGGCTCTTTAAACATCACATGCTCTTCATTGGAGTTATGACCATCAACTTGTATGCCGCCTCTGTCAATGAGATCCTGTATGATATTATTTAATCTATGATAATTGCTAGTTAAATGCCATTTATTCTTGTGATACTCACAATATTCATCATCATTCCACCAATTCGGTTTTACTTTTGGCTCACATGGTGGATTATCTGGTAGTGTTATTAGCTTGTTTTCCACTAAGTTCTTGAATGATGTTTCAATCGGCTCTCCCAATGGAGTGTATTTCCTTCAAGGTTTTAATTGCGTTTGATTGTTTAGTTGATTGTTTGTATTAGAAGAACTTGCCCTGGGGAAAGTTATCTGAGGTTTTGCAACATTTGCATCTACCACCCCATCATTAAATGTGTTCTTATTCTTGTTCTAAAAGTGGGCTTTGTCTTTCCCATTTGATTCCTCTTTGTTTTCTTTGAATATCTTGATGACACCTTATTCAATAAGGATTTTTTTCTGTCGCCCTTCCTTGTTGAAGTTTTGAGCGAACATTTCTACCATTTGTTTTTGTGGGATATCACAAGAGTATTGATTAGCAAGACCTCTCCATTGCTTTAAAAATGAAGCAAAATATTCCCCATTTTTATGCTTAGTATTGCATAAGGTAGCCACTAACACATTCATTTCAATGTTGTATGAAAGCCTCTGCTAGATCACTCCATGACTTAATTCTAGGTGGAAGTTGGGAGAACCATTCCATTTCTTGGTCACCTAAGCTTTGTGGGAACAATCTCATCAAGTATGTTTCCTCTCCCGCTACCTCAATGCAAGCTGTGAAAAACTATCTTATGAGTGCCTTAGGATCTCCTTTGCCTTTATACTTATCAAAATTTGGTGTCACAAAATGTGGAGGAAATGGAGGGTTAGAATGCTTCTATCAAATGGGTAAGGACATGTATCTTTCATTGTGTACTGTTGCTTTGGTGTATTCATGTCTACCATTTTCTTTTGTAAATCCTTGATTTGTTGTTGCACATCATTTTTGGGTGGTGTCTTTTCTCTTTGAGCTAGTCCCATGCCTGAGCCACCAGGTGGAGGAGGAGAAATAAAATGCATGTATGGATGATATTGATCATAGATGTGTTGATATGGAGGAGGGACATTGTTATAGCTTGCACATGGACCACTTGGTATGGTATTATAGTGAGTAGCACTAGGTCTAGGTTGATACATTTCATGACCATGAGGATAAGAGGTATCATAAGAATGGTCTTGAGTATTGCCCCCAAATTTGACAGGGGGTCTCCTCGTGTCATGATTTTGAATGTTTGCTTCAGTGTAATTGTATGCATTGGTATCATCTTGGGTATTATCATGGTAATGTGTAGTGGTAGTTCTTCTCCATGGGAAAGGATGATTGCGGGATTGTTCATGAGATGTTTGATCATGACGGGCATGAGAATGAGTGTATGTGTTTAAAATTTAGGTTTTTGAAATAGGGAGGAAGGTGACTCAAGCATGAGATTCTATCTTCTATTACCACCATTATTAGGCCTCCTATGCCTTGTATTAGCTTGATTTATTTGATTTGGATCATCCTCCAAAATTTGTGACATATCAAAATCACAGGGTAGTCTTGTTCCACTTTGTGCCATGACTTGAAAGAAGTATTGTCTATCCCTTTTCATGATTTCTTGAACCAATTTGTTAAAATTGGGATCCATGATAGTTTAGTCAACTTCTACAGAATCCATGGATACATTATCATTGTCATCATCATTTCCATTGTTGTTGTCATTACTGTCATTGCTATCATTGTCATTGTCTAGTATATTACTACGATTGTCAAATGGATTATAAAATTCGTCTCCATAAAACTCATAGGTACTCATGTTTAAAGACCTTAAAGCTTCTTCATCTTCCCTTCTAGACCTTTGTGAATGGGTTTCAACCATAGACTAAAGTCTTGACCAAATATGAAAGGTAGGATGAAAATGCAAAGATTATGGAAGATCAAGTGGTGTATAAAATGTAGATGAATCTAGGGTAAACTTGCAATTTCCAAGAGTGTAAGACCAAAGTAGGTATGTTTGAGAGTAAGGTGGCTTCCAAAGAGATTAGGGATCTCTTGATGAGGTAAGTTGAACTTGACTCAAGAAAACCAAATGAGACCCTAAGATGATAGATCTTGATGCAGGAATCACCTAGTGTTGTGTTGTAGTATGTTTGTAAAGTGTGGTGAGGACAAGCAAAGTAACCTTTTGACTCAAATTTAGAAAAATATATATGAGGGAAATGCAAGTGAAGGAAAATGATTGAGTATGTATGACCAAGATAGGCTGACTAAAAAATGAAGCCCTATAGGAAGCAGCCTTAGAAGATCTTTGAGTCTGAAAACTTAAGTCTTCTTTCTCTCTTGACAATTTTTTGTAATTTCTCAATTGTGAATCACAGATGTAGTTTTAGTAAACCCACACATGCTTTCTAATCCAAGACACAATTACAGTAAACACAAATGCATTTTCTGGTGATAATGGCAATTTTTTAGCTTTGCACATACGCTATTTCCCAACAAAGACGCAATTTAAACTGACACAGACACAATTTTATTGTTTTTCTCTGGTAAATGTGACAGTATATTTCTCTACTACCCAGACATGATTCTGCTTTGCACAGATGCGATTTACCAACACATATGTGATTTAAACTGGCATAGACGTGATTTTGAGAATGTTTTGTAGTTCTATCCAATTCTAAAGTTGTTGAATGTGACCAAATCTCAATATTTTGAATTTTAGTGGCAAGAAAACACAACAAAATAGTGAAGACCTAATGTGTGAAGGTGTTCTTGTCCAAAAATGATAAAGTGTTTCAATTTCAAGTGTGATTATAGAATGACTTTGTTTGTTTTACATACACTTGGAAGACACGATAGACACAATGCTTGTTTAAAATGTTTGATTGATTCTGTTGGTGCTCAAATCAACAGATTGGAAAATTTTATGAGTGTGCCTTGCTCAATTATCAAATCTTCCAAGTGATTTGGCCAACTAATAGAGTGAACCTTTTAAGGTTTCTAACTCCCTCGCTTCAGGATCTGTAGGACCTAGGTGGGCGTACCTTCTCACCAACTAACTTTCCAAATTGGTGCTTTTTATAGCAGATTTCACACTATATTTTCTACTTCTAGTCTTATCTCCAAGTGGCATATATCTTTGGGATAAATTATCTTTCAATTATCTGATTTATCCTACTCTCTTGGTGATGATCTTTAATTGACTATCTTTTCTTTAATCTTGTTCCTACTATTTGCTGAACTATCCTTCCTTCTAACTTCTACTTATATCTCCTATCAACATAAAAAATGAAACTGGAAATGTGGAGAAGTTATCTAAATTAAAAATTTCTATGTAATGAGACCGACCCCTTATCTCCTTTGGGCAATAGAGTCATTCACTTGCAAAACCTATGTATAACTCTAAAAGACAATTTTGAAATCCTCCCTTAGATAGATCTATGAATTATCTAACCCTCAATGTTATAATTAGATGTCTTTATTTACAGTTAGTTTGATTGAATTTAACTCTCATAGAAAGACCAATCAAAATAGAATGCAAATAGCCACCTTTTGTCTCAGATACACTCTATATTTTTCTAACTTGCAATTATAACATGAAATCTTCACACAAGGATTTAAGATAACAACCACTTGCTTCAAATGGTTATAACAAAGAACTGATCAGAAGTGAAATTCACTACAACACAATAGAGAAAAAAGAGCACTGACTGTATTTTATTATTTCTATCTGATAATATTTTACAAATCCTATTTTTTATATCTTACATTACAATTGACTCTAATTACCCTAAAATCTTCTAATTTTTTACATATAAATATTATACATTAGGGTTACATCGCTTCACTTCATCCGTCATGTCTCTTAAGTTGGCACCTTTCTGACAATTTAGTCACTACTGTAAACTGTCTGTAATTCACATCATTTTGACATAGGTTATACTGATAAGTAACCACGAGCTTGATTTTGATGTTTGGGTTACCTATGCTAAACACATCTTGGATGGTCCTTGTCAGGATTGTTTCAACTATCAACATACCTAAAAGCTGTCTTCTCGACTTCATAAGTCATCCTGATGAAGGTCTTTCCCTTTGATTCTGCCCATCACTATAAGTTATTTTGATATAGGTATTCAGTCGAGAGTGCACTATCTGAGTAGCTATTCTGATGTTACTTCATATACTCATTTTTGGAATAAGTTGTTCTATTGGGTCATAGATGATCCATTACTCCGATCTCACTAGTTATACCGATAAGGTATCACCTTTGTTTTCTTTTGTTGCCATAGGTTTTACCAATGTCAATTCCTCAGTTATAAGTACATAATCGGGACAGTTCCCTCGATGCCATTCTATTTATTCACCATTGGGATAGCTTTAGTAATCAGAACCCTATCGATGTGCTATTTTGACTTCATAAGTTATTCCGATATGCTTGCATAATGCTCTTTTTATATTATTCTTTGTTGGGATAAATTGCATCATCTGGATAAACTTTTGAACTTACCCCGATCTCCTATGCTATTCTGATAAGACTTGTAGTGTCATGATGTATCCTGAAATGTGTGCGTTGGGATAGTTTACTCTATCAGTATTACAAAATACTGTTTTTCCGCCTTTGATAACTATTCCAATAGACATCCACATGCTGGGTTTGGTATAACTATACCAAAATAGAAATATCGAGATAGTTAGTTCTATCAAAATCACATAGAATTGATATCACGCCTTTAGTAGTTGTTCCAATAGGTGCCTCAAAAGTCTTGTTCGATATAACTATACCGATGCAATGCTTATTAGAGTAGCTTGTTCTATCAGAATCACATAGAATTGTTATTCTGATTTTGTTAGTCATTCCGATATGTATTCAAGACTTCATGTTCGACATTGCTATCCCAATGTCCATGTTCAAAACTGATGTAGAGGGAGTTGACTCTCACCTATCTTTGCTACCTTGTCTAGGTTTCTCCTCCAAGATACACTAGAACTATCCAATGATTCTACACCTCACACCCTCCAAGGGTCTGCAAGACTTACCCTCTTTGACCTTCCCAAGGTCCTTAGGCTAGGATAAACTCTTGTTGTTTTGTGAGTTGCATTCTCTTGCTTAGGAGACCTTGTTTTCCAACTCCCTTTCACACTCAACCTGAGAGTTCAACCCCTCTACCACAGGATATTCATTCCCTACACTACACACATAAGGGTAGATGATTTTTTATGGGTTCCCAACCCTACTCCTTCCTATAGAACTTAGGTATTACCGATTCCAAGTTTTACTAGCAGCAAACTGCACTTTTAGGCCTAATAGTAGACCTAATTCTAGTAGCCCTGTCAGCGGGGTATTGTGCGTTTATCTGCTAAACTTTCTTAACAATCCTAGGAACTATTTTACATTATAGACAACCTTTTGGGGTTTACATACAATATCTCAAAAATGGAGGTGGGTTTTGTCATTAACATATCTAACCCTTATAAGGTTTATAGGGCTAATTTGGCCTAATTGCCCCTTCTTAGGCCTAGAAAGTAGGGATTTTGTCAAACACATTCACCATTCCTTTTGCCTGAGTGAAATGATGTTGGTTTTAGGTCTGTACTACCATAAGGATTTTTAATCCAACCAGTCTTCACCTCCATCTATCGGATTCACCCAATTAGGGTCTGTTATCCATGATTCCTAATGCTTGCCAACTCAATGTGCCAAGCCTAGGGTCTGGTGGCAAATATTTGGTTTAGCTTCCCCTGCCTCGAAACCAAAAAGAAAACATAGTATACATTGCAACCTAACATTCCACAAGGTTTCAAAGTGTGTATCCACCATGGAATGTTAGGTTGGAGCCTTTTTGGTCTCAAAACCCTAGTTTTTAGGACTTTTGAACACTCCTGCAATAAAATGAAGATTATTTACAAACTATAACAATCCAAATCAAAAACAAAATGAAGGTAAGACACCAGTCTAACAATCCATGTCCTTGTTTTGGAAATGTCAATCCGTATAGGCCATACAAACTTGCAAAGAACAAGCAATAACTCAGAAGAACACACCAAATGGGAAACCAAACTTGCCTATTTGCTTCAGATCTTCAACAAATGATTATCATTGGTCTTTCCAAGCCTTATACTAGCCTTGGAATAGTCACATATGCTTACAACCGATTATCAACCAACTAGCCGTTGGTGACTGAAAATGTTACAAAGTTGCTATGAACAACTTTTGCAACTTTTGCAATTTTTGCCTTGGTGAGCAACTTTTTCTCAACCCAAAACTTGGTCACTGCCAAGTGACTCATATGACCTTAACAAACTCAAAACAACACCATTTAACCTACATTAACCCAAAAACAACTTATCCTAGCAAGTGCTCTACTTGGCACCCTTAAGAGCTCACATGTCAACATTGGCCAAACAAAGACTCTTAGGGCCCTTACAATCATTTGAGCACACACTCAATGGCCTCTTGGCCTTATTAAAAAACTAAAGACATGATTCCAACATCCTGGAAACAAAATCAACAAAATATTTCTAAGTGCCCCTGCACCATACTCTCGGGGTAGGAAAGACTCAAGTCCCTTGAGTGGATAGGACTTGAACCGTGGTTCCATGCTATAGTATATCTCCTTCTAACATCTATGTAGCTTCAGATTCAGAGAGACCTATCCATTTAACCAAATAGTCTCTATAGACTCCTTTCCTAGTCTTTTTTGACAATCTTGGAATATAAAATGCAATCCAATATCATCTGTTGGATTGGAGGTAGGTCTTGTATCCAATCTAAATCTTCAATAGAAGTAGGATCTCCTTTGTTTGTAACTAACTGAGTTTATTTATACTGAAACAAATCACATACATTAAAGATTGGTGATATACCTGGGTTTGGTGGTAGTTCCACCTCATAGGCATTGTTGCCATACTTATGCACAACCTTGAGAGGTCCAATCTTCTTCATGCATAGTTTGCTAGGCTGCCCTTTAGGGAGTCTCTTGTTACTCAGGTAGGCCATAACTAGATCACCTACCTTGTAGTGTACATCTCTCCTTGTTTTGTTTGCTTGTATCTTGTATTTCTCATTGCTCTGCTGCAATGTTTTCTTGACTTGTTCATGGATCTCCTTCATATTCTCTCCATAATTTTCACCTGGAACACTCCTATGGTCCATGGAACTGAGGTCCTTGAGTTCTAAGATACCCCTTAGATGACATCCATATACAATCTCAAATAAACTCTGGCCTATGCTCCTATTGACAGAGTCATTGTAGGCATACTCTGCTTGTCCCAATACTAGATCCCAAGCTTGACCATGTTGCTTGGTGAGACATCTCAACAAATTACCTAAGGATCTATTAACTACTTTAGTTTGACCATTAGATTGCAGATGGTATGCATATGAAAAAGAAAGGTTGGTATCAAGTTTCTTCTACAAGGTCCGCCAAAAGTGGCTCACAAATTTTGTATCTCTATCACTCACAATGCTAAGAGGCAAACCATGGATCCTCACAATCTCTTTGAAGAACAACCTTGCTATGTATGAGGCATCATTAGTGCATTTGCAAGGCACAAAGTGTGTCATCTTGCTGAATCTATCCACTATAACATAGACACTGCCATATCCTCTTGGAGTTCTAGGTAAACCAAGCACCAATCCCCACGAAAACTCCTCATGGTGAACTTTGTATATCTACTAAGAACTGTAAGAATGTGGGATGGCATCAGAGGTCCGACCTCCTGTACTAATAACTAGAAGGTTTTTGGATTCTAACACAAAAAGGTGTCTATTAAGGGCATCTATTCGAGTGACTATAATTAGTAGCGTGTTACGATCTGTTAAACGAAAGGCCTCCCAACCTATAGAGGTTATGCTCTATAGGGTTTATGGGGAGTTATAACACTCTTATAGCAGCATGTAACACCTGTTGCTTGCAACTTTCATCACGAATATTTTTATTTATAGTGGCTTGGAAGAGCTTGTCTTTAGCTCGTTACTACTTGGGTCATTCCCTCTCACTTGGCCTTATGGGCTACTTGGGAGGCAGACCCTCTAAAAGGTAAAACAAAAAGAGCCTATTGTTCAAGGCACAAAATATACTTGTTAATTTTAGAGCACCAATTGAAGTGTTTACTATACCAAAGAAGAAAAAGCAAGCAATTTCAAAATCAAATCTTTGCCAAAGGTCCTTCACCAAACGTGTTAGTAGTTTTGAAATGATACCCCTCCTGCAATCACACAAGTTAGGTAAATTTTTAGAAATCCCAAAAGACTTTGTGAAATATGGGCCTTCAACAAGATGTTTTTCTCCTTTTTAAACAACTGCACCACTTCATTAGTGTGATCAAAAGGGGTTAGGCCAAAAACCAAAATCTGAAAACCCTAAATGAAAGTGAAATGAAAATCTGAAAAATCATAGACGTGATTTTGTCTGACACAGACGTGATTACAAAACACAGACACAGAAAGACAGAACATAGACGCGATTTCCAGATCTGAGACCTACAAAATAGACAGAGAAATGCAAGAACGACAAAAAGATGCACAAACGTGATTTATGAATAGAAACACGATTCCACTAGCCACATACGTGACTTCAAAAAAAACCTATCTTGAAAAACAATAAAATGACGTGTAAAACAGAGACACAAAAATAAAACAAAAACGCGGTTAGAAAGGTCACATACGCGATTTCGGGATCTATGATCTATGAAGAGATGAATGAAATGTGTCATGGGTAGAAAAGGTTAATGAATTAATTAAATAAATAAATATTTATTTAATTAATAGAAGAAGTGGTATCAATTAAATAAATAAAAGTATTTATTTAATTTAGAAAAAGGATATTTAAATAAATAAAAGTATTTATTTAAATGAGAAATAAAGCTAGAAGAGGATAAATGAATTAATTAAATAAATAAAGATTTATTTAATTAATAGAAGAATTAGGCTTAAACAATTAAATAAATAAAAATATTTATTTAATTAGACACGACAATTTTAGGTGTCTACAATTTGCCCCTCTTTGAGACAATGCAACTTGTCGCGTTGTTTCAAAGAAGATAAGATGAACTAATACAAAGATGCCCCAAGATGGGAATGATATGCCCCCTTGAGAGATTGGATTAAAATATTTGAAAGGATTGCAGACAATCTCTTGATAAGAAAGAAAGGCTAGAAATGATTGACAAGATAGGATAGAGTGACAGAGTCATAGGATAAAGGAGACTGACTCGGGAGACTAGGGCTAGGGTGGTCTATAAGATAGACTACGAGGGAAAACATCCTCATTGTCATCCACACACCTAAGAGATCAGAGTGCAAAGAGAGAAAAGAGCAGTCAGCAGCGATGGCATTGGTGCACAAATTCGATCGTGTTCACTGATATTAGAGGCCAACATATGCAGGAGAGCCGATGAGTACCACAAAACCTCCTTGTACTTTGGTGCATTGATTGTTGTCATAAATGCATGTTAGGTAGGATAATAAATATGCATTAGGTAGGTTGCAAAAAAAATGTCAAGCGGGGTAAAAATGCTAAGGCGCGTCTGCGTTTGTGCCAGACAAGTCTGGGTTGGTTAGGCGCGTCTATGTAGAATGTAACCGCGTCTATGCTTTTAAAAGCGTCAAAGTCCAATGCGAGCGTGTTTGTGAAATGCAGGCGCATTTGTGAAGTATGTAAGCACGTTTGTGTCTTCAAGGTCGAATCAACAGTTCTATGATAAATATACGCTGTCGATTGGATAAGACACTAAGAGGATACACTCAAGCAGGTCCTCTATGGAAGACTAGGGTAACCGTTAGGGCTAGGATTGACAATTCTATGATATAACATACGCTGCCAATAAGGAAACTACTCAAGAGGATACACTCAAGCAGAGGCCCTAGGATAGGATAGATCAAGGCACTTTGTGATGAACAAGGAGTACCACTAGGAATTGACAATTCTATGATAGAACATACGTTGCCAATTGGATTAGACTGAAATTGACAATTTTGTGATAGAACATACGTTGTCAATTGGATAAGCTACTCAAGAGGATACACTCAAGCAGGTTCCCTAAAAGATAGGATAAAAGCAACACTTTGTGATGAACAAGGAATGCTACTAAGATAGAGTGCCATATGATAGATATAAGCACTAGGATAAAAAGCAGCACTTTGTGATGAACAAGGAGCACCACTAAGATTGACATAATTGATTTTCTTGACTGCAGGAGGACCTTCCTATGCTAGAGTCATAGGAGAGATTCCCTTTGACTCAGAGTTTGCGAGAAGAGCTGACATTCTAGGATAGAGCCACAGTGGAGGTTATGAGCTTGCAATAGATTATGTATGTGCCTGATTTTTGAGTGAACATGGGATTTCTGATTGCATTAGCTGAGAGATGGCACTCAGAGACATGCACGTTTCATTTACCGATGGGTGATATGATAGTCACCTTAGAGGATGTATACAGGATACTGAGGATATCAATCGTTAGGGAGTTAGTTCCTTACAATCGAGAGGGAGGCAGGGATGCACTGAGACGAGTGTTTCAGGATCCAAGACTAGAGATGAGGGCAGGACATGTGGCTTGGGACACAATGACAACAACATGATTGGATTTACTGGTGGTGCTGGTAGGAATTATTAGTGGGTTTCTCTACCCGGATAGGGTGACACGAGGGTTGGCTATGGGATGGGGGAGGACTCTGGAGACATTGGTGACTGAGCACACTAGGTTTGCATGGGGGTCATTTCTGCTGGCACACTTGTATTATGAGCTGCATCAGTTTGTATATCACAGATCAGCAAGATCAGGATGCAAAGTGACATTGCTGCAGGTATGGGCATATGAGCATATTTTGGTTACATGATCGATACACTTTAGAGGTAGAGGACATGGGCCCAGTTATGTGCATCTATATGATATGATTACTTCCTAGCCACGAATTGGGAGGTTAAAGTATTGGCATCAGGTTATTGATGAGGTAGATAGTGTGGTATGGAAGCCGTACTTAGACTGTGAGGAGTGGGAGGATGATGTAGTGGAGCTGCCATATGTGTTCAGGAGCATGTATCTGATCGGTCAGACACCATATGTGATTGAGAGGCAGTTGATAGACAGGGTATGCAGGCAGTTCGACAGGATACATCGGATGCAACGAGGGTCAGGGATGTATGCACAAATGGTGAGGGATCAGGTGCATTTAGGGTCATTATTGTCGTATGATCAGGCAGTGACATAGATGCTAGAGATGGTTCCCATGCCTTGGGATATATGGGCAGATGTAGATGTAGATATATTTTTTTGTTCTTTTATGTTTTTAATATGTTATGCATATGTGAATGTGAATGTATGGAATGCAAATGAAGATAATAATGCAAATAACTATTTACATGATGAAAATGTAAAATGTGCTAACATGTGTTGTGTGCAGGATGTGATGAAATTGTGATATCGATATGTATGAAATGCTAATATGTGGTAATGCAGGTGTAGACTACATGAAATGCAGATATTATTGGCATGCCATTATACTCAGTCATGTGATAGTAGGCTACACAGACTCAAGAAGGATGATGGAAGTCAATCAAGAAAGGGGGATGGAAGATAGAAGATATGGAAGTGAAAGAGCTTCTTGTGCTATTATCATCATTGAGCTTTATTATGGCAAAAAGGTTATGCCAATCCAGGTATATGTTCGACCCAGAAAGTCATTGTACCTATTTGCATGGAGATCAGACAGTCACAAACAAAGAATGCCCCAGTTCATACTAGACTCTCAGTGTCCTCATATCCTTGGACAAGTCATAGCATTACTAAGAGACAATCCATAGACAACAAAGAAAAATAGGTGACGATATCCCATCTTCGCCTTTCTAGTCAAAGACATCCTGGAGATAAAATCTCTAGTTAGAGACATCCTGGAAAAGCTAAAAGACATGTCACCAAAAGATAAAATCAAAAGAAAACCAAGACTCGACACCAACATCCATTGTAGTCCTCAAGTTTAGTGTCTCTTGTCACTTGTATAAGTCTGTTTGATTGTGGTCACAATGTTTATTTTCACAAAAGGATAGATAGCACTGAACCATAATGTTGTCTGAGTCTGTTGAAAGATTTGATTTGTTGAAGCCCATTGTTGTTGTGTCTCATCTGAAACTAACTGAATCCATGAAGCTGATACTTTATTGTGGAGAATACGGAACTTTATTGTGGATCTGTGATGCAAATGTTGCTTTATTGTGGATTGTGCGCGGATAGACTGAAGAAGACTGGAAGAAACTATACTCCTCGAATCATGTGATGCTCTTAGTTCCACACCCATCACTAGATGTAGGATTTGCCTTAGCCACAAATAGGAGCTGATTTATTATGGATGGAAAGGGGTGAAAAGGAGGGATTATTATCAATGGCTAACCAATCTTAGGTAGATCAATAAGAAGCCATGATGGAAATGGGTAAGTTTATTATGGAATGGATAGGTTGTTGTGCAAAGTGATGGGATGAGATTGAATCCTGAAGGAGGGAGGAGAAATGTCTCTACACACGGCATGGGTGACCCGGTTGTCACCATGGTACTTTCCTAGGGAACCACCGAAGTGGTTTTCACCTTTGGACGGATTTATTTCTCTTTACTTTTTTTTTTTGATTTTTCAAAAAAAAAAAAATTGATTTTTTTTTTGATTTTTTTTTGTATTTTTGAATTAGGATACTTGAAGAGCTATGGGTAAAACCTGTGAAGGTGCATGCTATTGATAGGATCCTCCAAAGGTTCTCACTCTGGGGTTGAAAGCTGATATGCACCAGATCCATAGTGACGGAAGGACCAAGCCAATTTGGTTCGAACTTGCCCTTCTTCTCTCTGTCTTGCTGATTTTTAGGATTTTCTTTGAGAACTAAGCCACCTACCTCAAATGTGTGAGGATTTACCTTGTGATTGTAACTGTGACTCATTCGTTGTTAAAAAGTCTTGAGATGATTAAAAGCAATTTGTCTTCGTTCATCCAATAGTTCTAGTTCTTGTAAGCGAGAGACCTTGTAGTCTTCATCACTGATAATGTTGTGCAAAGAGACTCATAAAGATGGTAACTCAACCTCAATAGGAAAGATAGATTCAATGCCATAGCAAGTGAATACGGTGTGGCTCCTATAGGTGTGCAAACACTTGTGCAATAAGCCCAAAGTGCGGGATTAAGTTGGATATGCCAATTTCGGCCACCGTCATCGATTGTCTTTTTTAGGATTTGAAGAATGGTTTTATTAGATGCCTTAGCTTGACCATTACCTTGGGGGTAATATGGAGTGGAGAAACGATGGGTAATATGGAAGCAATCACAAAGCTTACGAACATCTTGGTTTTTAAAGGGACGCCCGTTATCAATGATGATGGAAAGAGGAATACCATACCGACAAATGATATAGTTGAGAATGAATGTAGCAATCTATTTTTCAGTGACTTGTGTAAGAGGCATGAATTCAATCCATTTTGTGAAATACTATGTGGCAGTGATAATGAATTTGTGACCATTGGAAGGAGGGTGAATCTTGCCTATGAGATTGAGTCCCCACTGACAAAAGGGCCAAGGAGTCGCAATCAGTTGAAGTTCTTGTGCTAGCGCATGAATAAGTTCTCCATGAATTTGACTTTTCTTACATTTCTTGACAAACTGATATGAATATTTTTCCATATTGGGCTAGTAATATCTAGTCCGGATGAGTTTCTTGGCTAAGGTAGGACCACTAGAATGTGGACCACATATTCCTTCATGAACTTCGCGTAACACAATCTGAGCTTCATCCCTTTCTAAACATCTAAGGAGAGTGCCATGTAGACCTCGATGGTATAGGATATCAACTAAAATGACGTATTGACAAGATTGGCAATGAAAGTGCGACGTTGGTTGTTGGATAAGTAAGGAGGAAGAGTGTTGTTATGAAGGTATGTGAAAATAGAACCGTATAACTAGGAATCAAGACCAACGACACATATCATCTCAGTAGGAGTGATCTCATATGAGGGAACCAAAAGGTTATCCACCAAGAACTCATAAGAGGTTTTCATTCTGCGGTAGATCGATTAGTGAGGCAATAGTATCCATGGCATCTGTGGCTCGATTCTTCTCTCTTGGTATCTTCTCAAAGGTTAACTTCATGAAATATTGCTTGAAGTAATCTACCATTTTCTTGTAAGGCATTAATTTTTCATCCCTTTTTTGGTAGTCATCGGTTGCTTGACAAATTACAAGTTGAGAGTCCCCAAAAACATGAAGTTCCTGGATCTTCCACTGAACTGCAATCCATAATCCATATGTTAATGCCTCGTATTTTGCTATGTTATTAGTGCAAGGACATGACAATCAATATGATTTGGGAATGGAATCTCCTTGAGGTGTAATAAAGAGGATTCAATCTCCTACACCATGCTATGTGTATGAGCCATCAAAGTATAGTTGCCAAGGCTTCGTGTGTGATACCCTCAAGATGGATTCATCTGGAAACTCTGAAGTTAAAGGACTATCATCTATCATGGGTGCATTTGCTAACTGATCTGCGATAGCTTGTCCCTTTATTTCTCTTTTGTCCATATATTCAATGTCGAATTCCCTCGAGAGCATCACCCATTTGGCTAGTCTGCTAGTAAGTATTACCTTATTGAGAAGATACCTCAATGGATCAATCCTTGCAACAAGCTTAGTTTTATGAGTTAGCACGTAATGTCATAATTTCTGTGAAGCAAAAACCATAGCGAGACACACACACTCAATTGGTGTGTAGTTTAGTTGATAACCAACGAAAGTATGATTGATGTAATATACTACCTTTTCTTTGCCCTCAACACTTGTTGCGCTAAGAGTGCCCCCAGTGCTGTTGATGTAGCTGATATGTAAAGTAACAGGGGTTGTTCTGGGACTGGTGGCATCAAGACTGGTGGATTTAGAAGATAATCTTTGAGTATCTGAAAAGCCTATTGATAGTTATCATCCCATTTGAATTTGATGTTTTTGTGTAGCAAGTGCTGAAAAGGATGACATTTATCTGAAAGTTATGCTATGAATCATCATATGGACTGGAGTCTTCCTTGTAAAGATCAAATTTGATTGATATTTCTTGGTGGTGGCATTTCTCAAATCGCTTTGACTTTTGCAGGATCAACTTCAATTCCTCTTTTTGAAATAATGTATCTAAGGAGCTTTCCGGAGGTTACTCCAAAGACACATTTCTTGGGATTTAGTCTCACCTTGTATTTTTCCAGCCGATAAAAAATGACTGAAAGGATGTCCAAATGTGTGTCTCTATCTATTGATTTTCCCAAAAGATCATCAAAATAATCTTCTACAGTTAGGTGAATGAGATCATGAAAGATAGTGGTCATGGCTCATTGGTATGTAGCGCCTGCATTCTTTAGCCTGAAGGGCATGACATTCCAATATAAAGTTACCCAAGGACAAGTAAATGCTGTTTTGTGCTGATCATCGGATGCAATTTTTATTTTATTGTAGCCAGAGAATCCATCCATCAAAGATAACATTGCATGACCTGCTGTGAGATCTACGATCAGGTCGATGTTTGGCAATGGAAAATCATCCTTAGGACAAGCTTTGTTAATGTCTCTAAAATCTGTGCATATTTTGATGCTACAATCTGGCTTACTGACTGGTACCAAGTTGGAGATCCATTCAGGATAATCAATTGGGTGTATGAATCCAACATCCAAAATTTTTTCAAGCTCTGCCTTGACTAATAATGGCACTTGTGGATGCATCTTTCTTAATTTCCGTTTCACTGGCTTTGCCCCCGGTTTAATTGTTAAATGATGAATTACTAAATCTGGATCCAGTCCAAGCATATCGACATATGACCATGGAAAATTAATTTGTCGTTCTGTCAAGAAACTTATGAACTTTGGTCTTTCTCTCTCTGTCAGAGATTGTGCAAGGAAGATGTTGTGTGGAATCTCTTTTGTACCAATGTTTGTTTTGATGGTCTCTTCTACTAACATGGATGATTTTTCTTCATATGATGCCAGGAGAATGTCGAGCCTTCCATCTTCAGGCATCTCATAGAGGTTTTCACCCTTAGATATGTCCTTTCTTTTTACTTATTTGGGGTCAGACAGTGCCACAATGTGATTTTCACCTTAAAACCCATGATTTGTTTTTATTTTTATATTTTTGCGACTGGAAGGCCCAACACCCTCACCAATATATGCCACGCTATTGAGTTCTATAGTGTATCCCACCTTATGGTACCCAAGCGAGAGATCATCTCGTATGCCTAAATAGTCAATGAAGGCCTCATCATTTTGGAATGTGTCGAATTGTATAGGTCCTTCATGGTCCCAGTCAATAATTTGGTGGTGAACAAGGGGAAGGCCCTCAATGCTTTTGAAGTCAGTGGGTGTTAGGGTGCAGATACAGTTATATTTAGGTATGTCAAGGTAGTTGCCGAGGTCATCGTTGGCACTCTCCTCATTTGTCTCAATTGTGAATGAGTCCAAATTGTCATCACTAAAAGCGCATTCCAGAATTGGTGTCCTCATCCATTGTGATTTTGACCTAAAACCTAAAGACAAAGATTGTGTGGGATCCTCAAGGGTTGTTTCTTGACCAACTTTGAATTTTCTATGAAATTCCTCTTCTTCTGTGGGTTCACCTGGTTCTCTGAATGTCTCGATGAGTTCATAGTCACTGGACGATTTGTCTGAACCCCATTCCCATCCATTAGAGTCAGTGGAATAGCGACTCTCTTGTTGATCATTGGAAATCATGCAATGCTTCTTCTGATTTGTGAGTGTTTACCCTGGAAGAAATGAAACCAAGCCCTTTCGAGCGCTGATTTTTAAATGTCAATTCTGGTTGCAAAGGTTGAGTGATACCTTCTTTTCTTAAGCCAAGAGGACTTTTACCATTGTACCCAAAATTTTGTAGGATCTTGAATCCTTTTCCATATTTTTCACATGGTATTTGGATGTGATCTTGTGTACCATCTTCAGGGTCTTTGCAAAGCATTTTGTATAAGTCTTCTTCTTCCATTTCACCCCACTTTTGGAATATAGTTGGATCCCATTTTAGCATAATCATAGCTACCCATTTAGAAGGATGTGTTTGTCCATATTCTTTTGGTGAACTCATAACTTGCCACAAGGACATGGTTTGATTTAAAGTGTATTCACCCATGCCTTTGTCCTGATATTTCCCTTTAAGCTCACCTTGCTTTGATGTTGAAGGTATTAATGATTTAGGGTCAATATATGCAGAAGATGGGATAGCTTCTCTATTAATTAGAATTATTGTCTCGGCTTTTGGCCTCAAGTTATTGCAGTATATAAATGGATTAGGATCACCATTAACTGTTACTTCAAATCCATTATGAGGAAACTTAATGCATTGATGGTATATAGATGGGACTACTCTCATCTCATGAATCCATGGACATCCTAGCAATATGTTGTATGTGAGATCCAGGTCTAGGACTTGACAAACCACATCCTTTGTAATCGACCCTACTCTAAGAGGTAAGGTGACTGTGCCTTTGGATAAACACTCTTCATCATCATATGCCTTGACGGTAATTTTGTTTGTAGCATTCACAACTTTATCTGAGTATTCCAATTGTATTATTGTGTTCAAAGTACATATATTAAGACCAGCTCCTCCATCTATAAGGACTCATTTTATTCAATGTTTGTGTAGGAAGGCTTCAATGTGTAAATGTGCATTATGTGGTTGGCTTACGGAGGTGTCGTCAGCTTCAGTGAATGTGAGAGAGTGTGGAACGGAAAGGTATCCCACCATGGCTTGAAACTGGTCCACATTCAGATTAGTGGGGACAAAAGTGTCTCTCAAAGTTTTGTCAAGAATAACTTTATGTGTGGGGGATAAGCGTAAAAGCTCAAGGGTTGAGATAAGTGCGGGCGTCCTCCCTAACTGTTCTACTAGATCGTACTTAGGTTTGGCTACCAAGGAAGCGATGGTTTTAGCTGGAACACCTTGCAAAGTAACCTTACCTCATCAAGTTGTGACATTACATTCAGAGGTAGATTCAGAAGAAGGTCCAATGCCTTTTAGGACAACTTTGGGTCTTTGGGTATAATTTTCAGGTGCTTTGACCTTTATGATAATGGTAGAGACATAATTGTCCATCGAAATGTGATTAACAGTTGAATCATAGCTATAGGATGCTCTGGTATAGTTGGTCTACTCATCTATGGCTTTGTATTTTCCCTTGTCATGTTTAGAGAATGGTTCCTTAAACATCTCATGTTCTTGATTGGATGAATGTCCTTCGATCTCAATGTCACTCGTACAGGAGCACCTAGTTTTGAGTCATGTTTCTTCATTTTGGTGTGTTTTTTCATAGGTTGGTTTGGAGTGGTGAATAAGAGTCTTCTCTTAGGTATTAATATGTTTTAGTAATACTTTGGTAGGTTGAAAGTCCCTAGGACAGTGCATTTGCTCAATTTTGGCTTATAAGCCCTTGTAAGCCTAAAATGGCAAAATCTTGCATTTTAATGAAAATGCCTTGAATAGCCTTTTTTGGAATTGGGACATGTCAATGTAATGGTTTTAAGCCATATTAGATGGTTTGGATGAGAGAATTAAGTATGTAAGGCAAAAATGCACTTTTTGGCAAAAGTCAAAATTGCTTGACAACTTGTTGCAACGTTGAGCAACTTTTTGCATTTTTGAGAAAAAGGTTGGTTAGGGAACCGATGGAGAGTTAGTTAGGACAAAAATGGCATATAAAATCCCTGACAATGGATGTAACAAGGTTTTTGAACACCTGGAGTTGATTGGAATATATTTTGTGACCATTTTTGAAGTTTTACATTGCAACTTTTCAAGAATTAGAGGAGAAATCCGTACTAAATGGATTGATTGCATTAATGTACTTTGTTTGTTGATTTGTACATGTTCTTTTAGTGCTAAAGAATCAATTTGATTAGTTTGTTTGTAGGTTTGAATTAAGTTTCCAATTTTGTAAGCTCTCGGCCTGAGTAAGGGTTTGAGAGGCCCATACATGGTTCCAGATTGAAGTCTTTTGACTTCTCCTCAATAACCCTTGGGAATAGAGCCATGGAACCTTTGTATAGTGTACATAGCTTTTATTTTCTTTTGGAGGTCATTGAAAATCCAATGAGCATCATTTCCTAGGTGAGCTCAGTCATAGCCCAGTTAGAAAATGAATGAGATTATGCAAGTGTTTGTAGGGATCAACAGGGTTGGAGTTGCAGAGTGTTTGGGATGAAAAAATGATGCGTGGCAGAACATATGTGTGAATTTGGAGGTGTGGCAGATCAAGGAAGACACCCAACCCTTGGAAAAAGACCAAAATAAGCCCAAAACCACCTAAAACAAGCATTTCTCGGGTTCCGTACCTGTACGGTCAGATTGAGGTTCCTAAATTCAGAAGTTGGAAGGTACTTCCAAAAGGGTATCTTGATTAGTAAAGAGTTTATGTGGGTCTTTGGAGAAATTGGGAGAAAATCCACAAAAACTAGTTAGGTAGGGCTAATTGGGGCTCTAGGGTTACTAGGCCTAGAAAATAGGAAAAGGAAGGAGCAATGGGGAAAAGAATAAAACCCTCACTCAAAACTAGTTGATTGATCTTGAAAAACATCCCAAATACCTTATTCAACCTCTGCAAGCACTTGTTAGGGTTTTTTAGAGTGTAAGGATGTTTTTACCCTTTAGAATCTCAACCATGCTTGAGCAACCAGAGAGCACATCTGGATTGGGAGCACTCCTAGAGAGCTTAGGTGTCTAGATTGATTAGAAGACAATATGAAAAAATTATAAATCCCACAAGGATAACATTTGACTGCCCTTGAGAAAGGAATTAGCTCTCTTTGAGTAACCTCCCCATCATAGTGGTATCAGAGCTTCCAAGATTTGGGAAGAAGCCAACATATGACAGACACTGAATCAATAGGAGAGAATAGTTTAAGGATGGTGACCAATGCAAAGCTAGAAAAGAAGGTAGAAGACCAAGAAGAAGAAAATGGGCTCCTCAGAGAAAGATTATTACAACTAGAGAGCAAACTAGATGCAGTTGAAGATAAAACTGAGAAAGTGACAATCAAGGACAATGAAGGGAAGGGAAAATAAGTTGTAGAAGAGGATAAGAATCCTGAACCAGACCCTATTCTACCTGAAGAACCTTTCCTTAAAGCAATTAAAGCCTTAGGAGGAAAATCCCTAGAAGGAGTGCCATTTTTTTGTGGAAAAATGGAGCCTGAGGTAGTCCTGGAATGGATAGAGGGGTTGGAGAGTCACTTTGAATGTGATGGAATCAGTGAGGCACAAAAGGTGAAGGTGGCCAAGTCTAGATTGCGAGGGGCAGTGTTGACTTGGTAGAAATTTATTCAAGAAGAGAGGCAAAAAGAGGGCAAGAACCCCATAGCTATGTGGAAGGGCATGTTAGCCAAGGTGAAAGAGGCATACATCCCTGAGGATTATGAGATCCAGTTGCACAAGAGGAGACAAAATTTGAGGCAAAGATACTTGGATGTGAGCAACTATACTGAGGAATTCCAGAAGTTGTGTCTAAGATCCAAGGTAGTAGAGGATGAGAACATCAAGGTAGCCAGATACTTAAATGGATTGAGATAGAATATCCAAGAGGAATTGAGCTTGTTATGCCCCAACACCATGCACAAGTGCTATCAGTTGGCACTAAGAGTGGAAAAAAAGAGCAAGAAGAAACAAGAACAAAGAAATAGAGGAAGAGGTAGGGGAAGAGATGGCAGAGGTTAGAGAGGTAGTTTTCGTGGAAGAAGTGTAGACCAAAGATCCCAAGGGGAATCCAAATTGGTTGAGAAAAGTGGGGATTCCAATACCAAGAGAAGCTATAAAGGGAGGGGATCTAGAAACTCTAGTAGAGGAAGGTCTAGTGGATCAAGAAGAGGGTCCTATTTTGCCACCATGAAGTGCTACAACTGCCATCAACTTGGACACTTGGCCTATAGGTGCCCTGAGAAGTCTTCTTCATCCCATGGAGGTGAGAGGAGAGTAAATTATGCTCAAGAGGATGCAACAAACATGAAAGCATCAGAAGTAAGCTTGGATTCAGAGGTTGGAGAGAACCTCATGATAAGAAGAGTCTTGATCAAAGAACCAGTTAAGGAGGAACCTAGCCAAAGGAGATCCTTGTTCAGAATAAAATGTAAGATCATGGGAAAGGTATGTAGAGTAGTGGTGGATTCAGGATCCATAGACAACATAGTGTTAGAGGAAGCGGTGAGTGAGTTCAATTTGCTAAGAATACCACATAGTGATCCCTATAGAGTTACATGTCTCAACAAGGGGCAGCATGTTCTGGTAAATGAACAAACTTGGGTTGAGTTCACCATTGGAGGTTACAAATACAAAATCTTATGTGATATCTTGCGCATGGATACTTGCCACCTACTCCTAAGTAGGCCATGGCAGTTTGACAGAAAGGCCATACATCATGGAGAGAAAAATGCTTATACTTTCCAAAAAGATGGAACCACCTACAAAATCCAGTCCATAGGAGACCAAGTAGAGGGAAGATCCAAAGGTCCTAATGTGCTACTGGTTGATGAGAAGGAGCTCATCAACACACTCAAAGAGGGAGAAGGAGTGGGATTTGCCATTGTTGTAAAGCCAAAAGAGGACATCAAGGAGAAGAAGGTGAGAATTCGTAAAGAAGTGCAACATGTTCTAAATCAGTTTGAGGACATCATTAGTGATGGATCACCAGCTACATTGCCTCCTAAATGTGCCATAAGTCATCAAATTGACTTTATACCCGAAGCTTCTTTACCCAATAAGGCAACTTATAAAATGACACCGGATCAAAACAAAGAGATAGCCAAACAAATACAAGAACTCCTGGATAATGGTCTAATCAGGAAGAGCATCAACCCATGTGCAGTACCCACCGTTTTGGCCCCAAAAAAGGGAGGTAATTGGAGACTTTGCACTAACTCTAGAGCCATAAATCAAAATACCATCAGATATATATTTCCCATCCCAAGAATTGAAGACTTGATGGATTGTTTGGGGGTGCTGGATACTTCACCAAGATAGATATCAAGAGTGGTTACCACCAAATCAGAATAAAGGAGGGTGATGAATGGAAGACAACCTTCAAGACTACAAAAGCACTCTATGAATGGCTTGTTATGCCATTTGGACTCACAAATGCCCCTAGCACATTCATGAGACTCATGAATGAAGAACTAAAGGACTACATTGGTAAATTTGTTGTTGTTTACTTAGATGCCATCTTAATTTTTAGCAAGTTTAAGGATGAGCATCTTAAGCATATAGAAATTGTCTTGACTAAACTTTGTGATGAACAACTAACCATCAATTTGGAGAAATATGAGTTTATGAAACAAGAATTGGTTTATCTTGGGTTTGTAGTCTCAAGAGGTGATTTGAAGATGGATTCCTCTAAGGTGGAAGCCATAATCAGTTGGCCCACACCTAGGACAACAAGTGAAGTGAGAAGTTTCCATGGCTTAGCTCAATTTTATAGAAAGTTCATCAGAGGGTTTAGTGAAATATGTGCACCCATGCTTGAGACAATCAAGGGAGGTGTTAGAACCAAGTTTGTATGGACAAAAGAAGCACAAAGAGGCTTTGATCTCCTAAAGACAAAGGTGGCTATCCAACTGGTACTTATCCTACCAAGCTTTGACAAACTCTTCACAATTGAATGTGATGCAAGCAACATAGCGGTTGGAGCAATTTTGAGTCAAGACAATAGACCGGTTGCCTTATTCAGTGAGAAACTTAATGATGCAAAGAAAAGATATTCCTCCTATGATTTGGAATTGTATGCACTTGTCCAATCACTTAAGAAATGGAGGCATTATTTGCTACCTAAGGAATTTGTGGTTTACATTGATAATCAAGCTCTTAGCTTTCTTAATTCACAAGAAAAGTTAAACCATAGGCATATTAAATGGGTAGAGTATTTGCAGTCATACACATTTACCATCAAGCACAAGAAAGGACAATGTAATATGGTAGCTGATGCATTGAGTAGGAGGTTACTAACAGTGCAAGAAGTGTAGCTCAAAAGCATTGGAGTGGATAGCTTCAAGAATTTGTATGAAGAAGATGAAGATTTTGCTGCTGCCTACAAGGTTTGCCAAGGGTTTGAAAACCATTTTCACAGTGGCTATGTAGATTACACCTTGCAAGATGGCATTTTGTTCAAAGGAGGACAACTATGTGTACCTAGAGGGTTTATGAGCAAAAACTTGATGCAAGAAAAGCATAATGGATGCTTGAGTGGACACTTTGGTTTGAACAAGACTTTGGAACTTGTCCAAAGGTTCTACTTTTGGCCTAAAATGCAAAGAGATATCAGAAGATATGTGGAGAAATGCATGGTTTTCCAAAGAGATAAGGGTACATCTTCAAATACTGGTCTTTATCAGCCTTTACCCATTCCTAACCGACCATGGGAGTGTGTAAGTATGGACTTTGTGGTTGGTTTGCCAAAAACCAAATCAGGTTTTGATAGCATCTATGTTGTGGTAGATAGGTTTAGTAAGATGGCTCATTTTATCCCATGCAAGGTCACTCATGATACCAGCCACATTGCTCACTTGTTTTTCAAAGAAATTATTAGGATTCATGGTTTACCTATCAACATTGTGTCAGATAGGGATGCAAAGTTTATTGGTCATTTTTGGAAGACCTTGTTGCAAAGATTAGGCATTAATGTTTCTTTCAGTTTAGCCTATCATCCCCAAATGGATGGTCAAACTAAGGTGGTCAATAGAACATTTGGGAATCTACTTAGATGCCTAACAAAAGAGTATGGTCAAGCTTGGGATTAGATAATCCACCAAGTAGAATTTGCTTACAATGATAGTGTGAATAGGTCCACTGGTAAAAGTCCTTTTGAGGTGGTGTATGGCATTCATCCTAGAGGAGTTTTGGAGCTCAAAGATGTGGGGAATATTGGATAGAAGAGTGGACATTCCTTGGACATGGCCCAATTAATGCAAGAGGTTCATGAGCTGGTTAGGACAACCCTATTGGAGACTACTCAAAAGATCAAAGACAAGGTGGATGAGAAAAGGAAAGATATCCAATTTGCTGTTGGTGATATGGTGATGGTTCATTTGAATAAGGAAAGACTTCAGAAAGGTGTCCCTAGTAAGCTTCAAATGAGGAGGATAGGTCCTTGCAAAGTTCTGGCCAAGTATGGCAGCAATGCATACAAGGTAGACTTACCCGGTGATATGGCTTTGTCACCCATTTTCAATGTGGCAGATTTGGTGCAGTATAAGGGAAAACTTCTAGTAGAAGATAGTAGAGTTTTAGAGGTCTCTCAAGCACTTTCAGACCTACCCTTACCAACTGCACCCATTCCACAAGCCGAGAAGGTGTTAGATTCTAGAATTTTGAAGAAAACAAGGCATACCACCTACATGGAGCACTTGGTCAAGTGGCAGCACCTTCCAGCATCAGAGGCTACTTGGATACCTGAGGTAGAATTCTCTAAGCATGGAGTTCCATTTTCTTTTCTGCCTCAAGGAGTCACTTGACTTCTTTTCTATGGGGGAGTATGGTGCAGGAGCACCTAGTTTTGAATACCTAGTTTTGAGTCCTATTTCTTCATTTTGGTGTTTTTGTTCATAAGTTGGTTTGGAGTGGTGAATAAGAGTCTTCTCTTAGGTCTTAATATGTTTTCATAAAACTTTGGTAGGTTGAAAGTCCCTAGGACAACACATTTGCTCAATTTTGGCTTATAAGCCCTTGTAAGCCTAAAATGGCAAAATCTTGCATTTTGATGAAAATGACTTGAATAGAATTTTTTGGCATTGGGACATGTCAATTTAATGGTTTTTAGTCATCTTATATGGTTTGGAGGAGAGAATTAAGTATGTAAGGCAAAAATGCACTTTTTGGCAAAAGTTGTCAAAGTTGCTTGACAACTTTTTGCAACGTTTAGCAACTTTTTGCATTTTTGAGCAAAAGGTTGGTTAGGGAACTGATGGAGAGTTAGTTAGGACACAAATGGCATATAAAATCCTTGATAATGGATGTAACAAGGTTGTTGAATTCCTGGAGTTGATTGGAATACATTTTGTGACCATTTTTGAAGTTTTACATTGCAACTTTTCAAGAATTAGAGCAACAATCCGTACTAAATGAATTGATTGCATTACTGTAATTTGTTTGTTGATTTGTACATGTTCTTGTAGTGCTCAGGAAGAAATTTGATTAGTTTGTTTGTAGGTTTGAATTAAGTTTCCAATTTTGTAAGCTCTCGGCCTGAGTAAGGGTTTGAGAGGCCCAAACATGGTTCCAGCTTGAAGTCCTTTAAGTTCTCCTTAATAACCCTTGGGACTTGAGCCATGGAGCCTTTGTACAGTTTAAATATCTTTTATTTTATTTTGTAGGTCATTGAAAATCCAATGAGCATCATTTCTAGGTGAGCTCAGTCATAGCCCGGTTAGGAAATGAATGAGATTATGCACGTGTTTGCACGAATGAGAAGGGTTGGAGTTGCAGAGTGTTTGGGATGAAAAAATGATGTGTGGAAGAACATATGTGTGAATTTGGAGGTGTGGAAGATCAAGGAAGATACCTAACCCTTGGAAAAAGACCAAAACAAGCCCAAACCACCTAAAACAAGCATTTCTCGGGTTCCATACCTGTACGGTCAGATTGAGGTTCCTAAATTTAGAAGTTGGAAGGTACTTACAAAAGGTTATCCTGATCACTAAAGAGTTTGTGTGGGTCTTTTGAGAAATTGGGAGAAAATCCACAAAAACCAGTTAGGTAGGGCTAATTGGGGCTCTAGGGCTACTAGGCCTAGAAAATAGGAAAAAGGAGCGATGGGGAAAAGAATGAAACCCTCACTCAAAACTAGTAGATTGATCTTGAAAAACATCCCAAATACCTTATTCAACCTCTGCAAGCACTTGTTAGGGGTTTTTAGAGTGTAAGGTTGGATTTACCCTTGTGAATCTCAACCATGCTTGAGCAACCAGAGAGCACATATGGATTAGGAGCAATCCTAGAGAGCTTAGGTGTCTAGATTGATTAGAAGACAATATGAACAAAGTATAAATCCCACAAGGATAACATCTGACTTCCCTTGAGCAAGGAATTATCTCTCTTTGAGTAACCTCCCCATTAGTCACCTCTATCAATAAGATCTTGTATAATGTTCTTCAAGCAATGGCAATTTCCTGTTTTATGTCCCTTGCTGTTGTGATACTCATAATACTCATCATCATTCCACCAATTTGGTTTGACCTTTGACTCATATGGAGGATTATCTGGAATTTTTATTATCTTGTTTGCCACTAACTTCTTGAAAGCTAACTCAAGTGGTTCTCCCAATGTGGTGTATTTCCTTCGTGGTTTTGATGTTGTTTGAGTATTTACTTGGTTGTTTATAGAGCGTGATCTAGAAGGAATGATTTTGGGTCGCATTGTGTTAGCATCAACAACATCATGATTTACTGTGTTCATGTTTTTGTTCCAAAATTGTGGCCTGTCTTTTCCTTTAAAGTCCTCTTTGTTTTCTTTGAATATCTTAATGGCTCCTTGCTTAAATAAGACCTTCTTTGTCACTAAGCCTTTTTCAATGACGTCCTTGAAAGTGGACAAACAAGCTTTTCTCAAGTCATAACCAATTTCTCAGTGGATATTCTATGTGAACATCTCTACCATTTGTTTTTGTGGAATTTCACAAGAGCATTTGCTGGCTAAATTCCCCCATCTTTGTAAGAATGATGAAAATGACTCCCCATCCTTTTGCTTGGTGTTGCACAAAGTGGTAACTAATATTTCTATCTCTATGTTGTATGAGAAATGTTGGATAAAATCTTCTGGTAGATCACCCCATGACTTAATTCCAGGTGGAAGTTGAGAGAACCATTCCATAGCTTGATCACCTAAGCTTTGTGGGAACAATCTCATCAAGTATGTTTATTTTGCTGCTACCTCAATGCAAGCTGTGAAGAATTATCCTATATGTGCCTTAGGGTCTCCTTTGCCTCTGTACTTATCAAACTTAGGTGTCATGAAATGTGTAGGAAAAGGAGGCATTGGAATGATTTTGTCAAATGGATAGGGACATATGTCTCTCATTGTATAAGATGGCTTTGGTGTATTAATATCCTCCATTTTCTTTTGTAATTCCTTTATTTGTTGTTCCAAATTGTTCTTAGGTGGAGACCGACTTCTTGGACCATATCCCATGCCTGAGCCACCGGATGGAGGAGGAGCATACTGCATGTATGGATGATATTGATCATAAACATGTTCATAAGGAGGAGGTCTATAATGATACTGTGTATGAGAACCACCTGGTATATAGTCATAATGAGGAATGGAATAGCTACTTTGTCCATGTATATCATATTCTATAGGCATGTCATGAGTTTTCTCTTGTGTGTTGCCCCCAAATTTGACACGGGGTTTCCTTGTGTCCAAATTTCAAGCATGCCTCTGGATATCCAATTGCTTTTGAGGTTGGTCCTTAGTATTGGTATGAAATTGAGTGTGTTTATTTGCATAAGACTTCCATAATGGTCTGCGTAGACAAAGTTGTTCATGAGATTCTCTTTCATGAGTATCATAAGCTTGATCATGTGTATTTGGAACCTCAGGTTTTTGAAACAAAGATGATGGAGAAACAGGAACGAAACGTGGTCCTCTAGTACCTCCACTATTAGGTCTTCTTTGATCCATGTTGTGTTGAGTTTCTTACATAGGTCAAATTTCCACAATCTGAGACATGTCAAAATCATGAGGTATTTTAGCTCCACTTTGTGCCATCATTTGTAAGAAATATTGTCTATCTCTTCTCATGATTTCCTCAACCAATCTATTAAAATGGGGATCCATGATGGAGTCTCCCACTTCTGCTGAATGTACGGAAAAGTTGTCTATATTGTCATTGTGTGTATCATTGTTGTTCGTATTATCCACATTCTCAACATTTTGAGTGTTTCTATTAGTGTCCATGTTCGGTAATGTGGTATAATCAAAATTGAAGAAGATATCATTGTCATACTCATAGGCACTCATGTTTGTGGACTCTTGAGCCTCTTTAGCTTCTCTCCTAGATTTTTGGGAACAGGTTTCAACCATGAACTAGGTCTTGACCAAGATGTGCGAGACTGGATGAAAATGGAAAGAGTATGGAAGACCAAAAGTTGGATGGAATGTAAATGAATCTGAGGTGTACTTGCAATGTCCAAAGTGTAAGACCAAGTATGTATGTAGTAGAGTAGGTGTGGCTTCCAAAGAGATGATAGTTTCTCTTGATGAGGTAAGTTGACCTTGACTCTAAGTAAGACCAAATGAGACCCAAAAGTGATAGACCTTGATGAGGGACCACTTAGAAAATGTTGTTGTATGTAGTGTGTTGACAAAGTAAGATGAGGACAAGCAAGTGACCTTTTGACTCAAGTTTAGATAAATGTGAATGTAATGCAAGGTGTAAAGTAACGATGGAATTTGTGAGACCTAGAAATAGGCTGAATGCTAGATGAAAACCCAAAGAAATAACCTAGGAAGCTCAATGAGTTTGAAACTGACTGCTCTTGTTTGCTGGACTGTAAGTGTTTTTCAATTCTGAACACAAATGTGCCGATATATTTCACATACGCGATTAAAGGACACAGACATGTTTGAACACTACACAGACGCGTTTCTGAGATTTTGTGAATGCAGTTTTGCTTATGATAATACAGACGTGTTTCTATCCTACACAGAGACAATTAAATGACACAAATGTGTTTCTGTCAAACATAGACACATTTCCTAAAACTGAGTGCAATTTTTCCAATTTGTAAAGTTGCTGTTGTGACCAAATCTGAATTTTTGACTGTTTTTCCATGACAAGAGGACACAATGTTGATGAGGACTCAATGTTTGCAAGTGTTTAGACTCAAAATGACTTAAAATAAAGTGTGTTGTTTGATGTGAAAATGTTTTGCATACACTTGAAGACACAAAAGTCACAATGTTTGGATGTTTGATCTTGAATTTTTGAATGTTTAAAAGAAGACAAGCGCAATTCTTATGGTTGGCCAGGACAATAGTTGTTGATCCCACATGGGGTTTCCCTCAAGTCTACGCTATTCAAAGTGGATACTTAGATGCTTGACCCCACTGGCTCCACCCTCAACAATCACTTCTCCAGGGCAACGAAGCACCAGTCCCCACGAAAACTCCTCATGGTGAACTTTGCATCTCTACTAAGAACCATATGTGTGTGGGCCGCTCCAGAGGTCTGACCTCCTGCCCCAGCAACTAGAAGGATTTTGACTTTCTAAAACAAAAAGGTACTAGCAAGGGCATCCGCTCGTGTGGCCATACATGCGACACTTTCAGCTCTATAAATACAGAAGACTCCTAGTCGGTAGGAGTTACGCCCTACTATTGGTCAAATAAATTTGATCAAACGGGTTTATGGGGAGACATAGTGTCTGTATGAACTAATCAACACACGTTACCCATGGATTTCACCATGGATATAGTTATTTATAGTGGTTCAGAAGAGGTGGGTTTTCCTCGCTACCACTTGGGTGATTCTCTCCTCACTAGTAGTCCTAATGACCACACGTGGAGACATGCCCTCTAGAGATTAAACAAAAAGAGCCTATTGCTCAAGACGCAAAAGACACTGGTTCAATTTTAGTGCACCAATTGAAGTGTTTGGTAATCTATGAAAACAAGGCACAAAATAAAGATAAAAAACCGTTGCCAAAATTTTTGCAACAAAGATTTGTTAGTAGTTTTGCAATAATACCCCTCCTACAAGCACACAAGTTAGGTAAATTTTAGATCCAAAAGACTTTGTGAAAAGGGGGCCTTCGACAAGACTTGTTGCTTCAAGGACAAGCTGCACCAATTTGTTAGCTAGATCACAAGATGTTAGCCCGAATAAACCAGATCTAAAATCAAAATGATGAAATAAAGTCCTAAAAACTAGAACAAAAACTAAAAATTGCAAAATCAAAAAACACAGACGCGATTGGATCTCACGCATACATGGTTAGAGGACACAGACGTGGTTTCAACCCTCACAGATGTGTTTCAGCAACACAGACGCGGATTTGCAATGTAGACACAGTTAAAAGATGCATAAACGCGATTCAGGAACACAGACGTGAATCTACAATTTGAAAAAAGTATAATGATGTCGCGGACACAGACGCGATTCCAGAGGTCACAAATGCGACATAAAAGCAAAAAAATGGTTCCAGTATGCGTAGACGTGAAAATGTTGAAATGTTGTCGGAAATGTCAGATCTACAACTTCAAAAGCATAAAATCTACAACCAAGATATTAAGTGCAAAAGGACAAGAGTCCCACCGGGCGTGCCAAAATGTTTATGATAAAAATGGAAACAACAATATTGAAAGACTGAATAGATTCAACCACAAAAACCCTAATCTAACAACAACAAAGATTCACCATAATATATGAAGAATACCTAAGACAATGCAAATCAACAAAATCAGAAAGATTATACCATCACATGTCCAATAGGGTTTGGATCTCCATTCTTCCTATCTTCATTGATCTTGCTTGATATATTTGCTCTCAGATTTAATGTGTGCACAAGAACTCAAAAATAACGGAAATGTGGTTGATAGCTAGATCGCATATGAAAGTTCGAATGCTAGAATGCTTGAGAGTGCTAGTAGGATTGATAATGAAGGAAGCATCTCCTTATATAGAAGACACTATAAGAAATGGAGGGATAAGATTGAGAGGTGTAAAAGATAAATGGTCGGCTAGGATTAGAGGGTAGGTAAAAGAAATAAGAAAAATAATAAGATGGTAGGTAGTGTAGGAATTAAGAGATGAATGACATGTGTCATGGGTAGAAAAGGTTAATGAATTAATTAAATAAATAAAGATTTATTTAATTAATAGAAGAAGTGGGATCAATTAAATAAATATAAGTATTTATTTAATTTAGAAAAAAGATAATTTAAATAAATAAAAGTATTTATTTAAATGAGAAATAAGGCTAGAAGAGGATAAATGAATGAATTAAATAAATAAAGATTTATTTAATTAATAGAAGAATTAGGCTTAAACAATTAAATAAATAAAAATATTCATTAATTAGACACGACAATTTTAGGTGTCTATAATTAGACCTAACCACAAAACCCTAGCCTAACAATGAAAAGGATCCACCATACACAAATGAAGATACCTAAGATCATGCAAATCAACAAAATAGAACAAAGTATACCATTCACACGTCTAGTAGGGTTTCAATCTCCATTTCTTTATATCTCCATTGATCTTGTTTGATATATTTGCTCTTAGATTTTATGTGTGCACAAGAGCTCAACAAAGAACAGAAATGTAGTTTATAGCTTGATCGCAAGAAGGCTTGATTGCATAAGAGATTTTGACGATTAGGGTTGATAATGAAGGAGAGTATCCTCTTATATAGAGAACACTTTAGGAAATGGAGGGATAAGATTAAGAGGTGTAAAGATTAATCTTGGGCTAGGATTAAAGGGTAGGTAGAGAAAATAATTAAATGATAAAGGGGGTAGGTAAGAGAAGAATTATGAGATGAATGACATGTGTCATGGGTAGAAAAGGCTAATGAATTAATTAAATAAAAAAAGATTTATTTAATTAATAAAAGAAGTGGGATCAATTAAATAAATTAAAATATTTTTTTAATTTAGGAAAAGGACAATTTAAATAAATAAGAGTTTATTTAAATTAGAAAAAGGCTAGAAGAAGCTAAATGAATGAATTAAATAAATAAAGATTTATTTAATTAATGGAAGACTTAGGATAAAATAATTAAATAAATAAAAACTATTTATTTAATTAGACATGGCAATTTTAGGTGTTTGCAGAAACTGATAGCCATACTTAGAAACACACCGACAAATTCTTCACAAGTAGCCCACTTGAGGATGAATAACTTGATGCCCTTTGATCGTCATGAGTAATCAGTTTGGGATCTTATTCTCCTATTATTAGAGTTTGCCCATGTTTGTTCATAGATTCCCAAAATTAGATATGATGAGTTTTTCGAGTACCAAGTTGGAGGGTTCTGAGAACGTTTGTTGTTTGCACATTACTAAATTTGCCACATTAGCCATTTTCAAAGAGTGAGATTTTGCTACCAGCTGATTGTCATGGAAAAATGATTGGTGCTGGCGATTGTACACATCTTAATGTAACCTTGTGTCAATTTTTAGATTCCCAGGACGTTGTTTGATATTTTTCCCAAATCAAAAGCAAATGCAATTTATTGAGATTTTTTCTATACACTGTTAAATTTGTTAGATGACATACTTTTTAGAGTTAATATTTTGAAGTCAATTGACCATTTTTTTTTTTGTGATTGGTAATTGGCTGAAGCCTGAATAGCTTTTGACTGGAGCTATGAACCAGTGGGGACATAGTAGGGGCCCCCATCCCCATTACATATATTTGAATTATTATTTAGATTGACCCCAAGACCTTCCCCATCCTATGGAAGGCCAAGAGTCACAACTTAGAATTCCAGTAGATTGACCCCAAGACCTTCCCCATCCTATGGAAGGCCAAGAGTCACATCTTAGAATTCCACTTCAGATGTCCCTATTGGGAATTGAACTTGGGTCTCCATAGTGAGAACCCAGTGTTCTAGCCAATTAAGCTCAACCCCTTGGACGAAGTCAGTTGACCATTATGTTAGATGGATTGCTTCTTGTGATTATTATTGGATTTGTATACTCCCTTGCACAATTGTAGAACTCCATATTCCAATTTGGTATTTTTCCAAAGGCAAAACCAAACGGAGTTTACAATGTTTCGTTGTCTACAATTTTAGAACTTTGACCTTTAATATTTCGCATGGGAAATTGAGTTAAATCTGCTTGGCATACATTCTCATTGTACCTTAATGAAATCCTCCACTCAATGCTAGTTTCTCAGGATGAGATTGAATTTTTTTTTTAAGGCACATGGTTAGCAAGGTTCAAATGAGTTTTGACATGTGCACTTTTTGAAAATGCTAAGTGACCTACTTTGCGCATTAAAATTTTGTGACTTCAGCCACTTCAAGTTAATCCATTTGGTAGAATATTTTACGTAACATATTTGAATATTCATATTCAGCCTTGGGGTCTACAGGTGAGGGATGGTATGAAATTTAATTATTTTTTGATTGCTACTTGGTCTAAAAAAGCATCCGATTTTTTTAAAAATTGCACAATCTGAGAGCAACCCACCTAATGTTTTGGTATCAAATGCCTCTAGTTTTGATTTTGCAATAATCCAAGGTCATATGATATATTAATTTAAAATTTCTCTCAATTGAGTGGTGTAGCTAAAAGGGTGATTTATAAAGCAAGTGCCTCAATTTTGCAAGCTGCTCAAAAGTGGACAACAAACCCATATTTTATTTAAATTATCATAACTTCTTGCAAGTTTTTGTAGCTCTAGGATGCCTAGCTAGCCCATAGTAAAAATTACCCCAGTTTGTCCGCAAGAGAAATTAAAAGTTTTCTATTCTTTAGAGTTTGTGTCCAACAATTTAAAAATCATTTTAAACTATTTCAAAATGATTTTAGGGCAAGTGTGAAAAAATCCAAACATTTTTTAAGCTCCAAGGAAAGTGTTATTTCCACCAATAAAAGGCTTTTTGTGTTGTTTTTGACACCATCATTAGATTGCTAGAAATAAAATAATGCTCCAATGATGCTACGAAGCTGCAACGATGGGCAAATTTGTGAGGCGAGCTTCCTTTTTGTTGGATCATTGAGAGACAAAAAAAGATCCAATGACTCATTTAGCCCTAGTGATATAAAATGTTTTGTCCTAAGATATAGCGTGGATATTGTATGGAAATAATGTGATAGGGTTTTCTATTTTTCATCTTCTCATTTCCATTCTCCATTGTAGCCAATCTGTGCCTCTTGAAGATGGAATACACAAGTGTATTTTTCAGTCTATAGAATTTATGATGAGCACAAGAAATCAAAAGGAAGTTTTTCTAGTTTCAGATTTTATCATGTGAATTGCATCCTTACAAAGTGTGGCTACACACTTTGATAAAATTGATGAGATATGAAGTCACATTTGTTTGCAAAGACATGATGGTGGATTTTTTTGAAGCAATAACAAAGGGAATCTATAAGTGGTGGGTTTGAATCAAGTGTTTCTAGAGGGGTTCCATTTTTTTGGTACAAGTGGTTTTGGGCAAAGGGATAACTGAGATTTAGGAATTCTTTGAAATTCTCGTCATTGATATTGTATTTTATCAAATGATAACAAATAGGTTAATCTAAGCTTTATTAGGTGAATAATTAATTATAAATGTCTTCTTAATATTGCACATTATCATTTAACTTAGAGTAATAAAGGATTATGAATATTTTTCAGTTCACATTAGTTGCAATGGGCATGCAATTGATAGCATTTGTTCAAGGAACAAATTAAATATGATTTTAGTTAAATGAAGATGATTTTGTGTTAAATATTTAGGTTTTGTAAGAAGATTTGCAATGTTTCTAGTAGCTGGTGATGCAACAAGCGTCAACTCTAGCTTCTAGACACTCAAACTCATAGACACAAAACACTAAACCAATTGCAGAGACTCTTTGCTTTAGATTACATTAAGAAAAATTTCTTCGTTAATACCAAATATATCATTCATCAAATCTACATGCACATCAATTACATTGATGGTCTTTTATGGCCTTCCTCTGTAATTGCATTCTTGATTCTTAGACACTTTTTCTTTTGTTTACATGCAACTTCACACTCTTTACTAACTTCTTACTCACTCTGCAATAAACGGGCTTCACACTTCTGCCCCATGCACAAACTATTCACACATTGCCTTTTTCTAATCCACTAAAACCTGCTGCTCTTCTCCTAACGCAACTTCCTTTCTACCCATGTAGTGTCCTAAAATTGCACCCCTTTGCAATTTTGACTGCATTTGGGTCTCCACCTTAGTGTTTGAACCCCTAGGCCTGAGATGGACTTGATTATGCTCATACCACTCAAGTATTGTTGCATTTTTTAACTTTACATCAATTGGGCACCTTTTCCTAGCCCCAAAATAGGGTAGGACCAGTCGTGGCACCTTGGTCCTCCTCATTTTGGGCCCCTCAAAAACCCAATTTAGAATTTCAAAAATGAGTGGGATTCCTAACTCTGTGTTAGCTCATGTTGGAAAATTAATTAGTTTTCCCGACGAGCAAGTATAAAAGGAATCTTTCCCCTCTCATTTGAAAAGATACACATCCATCAAGAAGAAAAAGGGACACATATGACATCAAGCATTCAAGCAATTGAACAATAATCAATCTTCCTTCAAGCCTTGGAGCAGCAATAAAGTCAAGGTTCAAGCATTGAAGCAGACATTTTCCATCCTATTTTGTTGAAGACTTCATAAAACCCTAATCCCATGTGGAGACAAACAAAACTTCACAAGGAGGTATATCATTTGATTTTCAGTAATTATTCAACATCTCCCTCAAAAGGAGAATTTTTCATTACAGCAATTTCAATTATCTTTATCTCAATCTCATGGTTAATTCCAAAACTGAGGTTTGACTTAGGAAAGCCCCTATTCCCAACCTATTTCCTTTTCTTTCTGCGTGTAGGAAACAAGTACAAAGCTGCGATCTTTAGATTCGAGATTATTTGTAGAGACAAATCAATCCCCCTTCACTGTGCAAAAATTTTGGAAGACCATGGCGATCACCACCACGGTCTCGACATTTTAGGTTCTCTTTCAGGGATCAGATCCCCATCTACATACATTTCTCAGATCTAGGTGCACAACTCAATCCCGCATATGTATCTCACTGTTTTCATGTTTTTACCTTCATTTTGAACACTTTATCTTAATTCAGCAATTCAATTTACAAAAGAGGCCCCCCAAATTAATCAATCCAATTAGTATTCAGTCTTAATAGTTGTTGATTTGTGATTGAATCTATTGGATTCCTCCTCTTTTAAATGTAATGGTCATCCCAAGCAAAAATCAGAGGTTTTCTCCCTCTAATGGTGGAAACCCAAATTTTTTCATAATTACATTTTTGGTGAACTCGACTCCTTACAACTTTAATTTTGGTTTATGTCCTCAAATCCGAGTGTTTATGCAATTTAAATTCAAGTTTTCATTGACAAGTTTGATTTCCTTGCAAATTTTAAAAATTTAGAGGTTAATTTCAGAAAAACCCTAATTTTTATATTCAAAACTAATCTTGTGAATTGTTTAATTTGGACTGATTATTTCAGATCTTCGTGAGTTTCATATTTCACAATTCAAAATTTCATATACAAGTTCAATTTCAAATTTAAATTTTAAAATTAAGTGGTTAATTTCAAAAACCCTAATTTTTATAAATTTTTAAAATTGAGCTTATGGGTTTAAATCTTGAATTTACCATTTTAGAGCCGATTTAAATTCAAAATTGCAATATTAGATCTAATTTCAAATTTAAATTTTAAAATTAAGAGGTTCTTTTCACAAAGCCCTAAGTTTTTTATAATTTAAATTTATTAGTGGGTTGCATGATCTTTCATAATTGTTCTTTATCTTTTCAAACTCACAAATCAATTTGCTTATTAAATTGAACAATAATTTTTTTTTTCAAAATTTTGCATTGTTTAATTATTTTAAAAATCAATTTCCAAATCTCAAGTTTCAAATTTCAAATTTCAATTTTCCCTCTTTGTGCATGAGTTTTACTACTATTAGTCCAAAATATAGTATCCCCATGAGAAGAAGTTGTAGATTTAAGGCTTCCCAAGGTTTAATTACCGAGGGTATGGAGCCTAATTTGGAAACTTTGTTTCATGAGGATGTGGGTGGTTCTTCCAATCCTAAAAATGATGTCATTTATAATCATTCTTTACATAATCCTCATGATGTGGATGAATCACTAACTAGGGTTTCTGTTGACCAATTGGAGAAGATTGACAATCAATTTGAAAATATTCAACAATGGATGAGTCAACAATACCTGGAAAGTGAGGCGCTACCACTAATTGAAGGATTAAAAAGAATGGTTCAAGGTGATAAATTTGGTGTTGATTTGTTGTGTGGTATTGCTCATATTGTTGATACTAATATCATGTTTATGAAGAGTTGTGTTGAAGTCCTTGGTTATACACAACCTCCTAGTCAAAACAACCAATCCGTTCCTATGACTATACCTATGGCTAGTGTTCCTACTTAGACATCTAATTTCTTGGCTACTTCCAGACAAAATGTCATGCCTACAAATGTTAGTCAAGGGGGAAACTCTAATAATCAAATTTTTTAACACCTCCTCCTACAAGCCTTCCATTTGTTACCCAATCTTCTCCAATACCTACCTACAATAGTGTTCCACCTCCTTATTTTCAACCCCCACCTTCATATAGCAATAACCCTCCTTATTATCAACCCTTGCCTTCATATAACAATATCCCCCCTTTTTCTCAACCCCCACCTTCATATAAAAATACCCCTCCTTATTCTCAGCCCCTTCCTTCATACAAAAATGTTACTCCTCATTCTCAATCCAATATGTCTAATTTCAATCCATTGACCGAAGCTACCATTAATAACCTAGCTCAAACAGTGTCTTCTTTACAACAACAAATAAATTCTATGAATCAATCTAAGTATAATGTGCCCACATTTGATGTAGCGAGCCCATTATCAAATGACATTGTTTGTGTTGTCCGCCTAAACATGTATACGTCCCTCAATTGGAGCTCTATAATGGAAAACATGATCCCTTGACTCATGTGAAAACATTTCAAACTTTGTGTAGTGAATTTTCTCACGATCAAAGGCTTTTGGCTAAATTATTTACTAGAACACTTAGAGATAAAACTTTGCGATGGTATTATTCTTTGCCTCCTTATTCTATTACTTCATTTCAAAAATTGGCTAATGCTTTCATTCAACAATTTCACAATAACATTGGTCCTAAGATTACTTTGATTGATTTGGTGCATTGTAAGCAAGGTTTTAAAGAAAAAGTGATTGATTTTATTGATAGATATAAACATTTGTATTCACAAATTACTTTTCCTATGCCTGATCAACATATTCAAATAATTTTCATTTCAAATTTGTAAAAAGAAATTAGAGACAAACTTCTCTTTTCTGAGTTTACTTCCTTTATGCAGTTGTGTGTAGTACTTCATACTTATCACCTTATTGCGAGTCAATTGGAATAATCCTCTTCAATGGCTCTGAATGATGAAAGTGAAAGTGCTCCATAACCTTTTGTGATGTTCAAACCAAATAAGGGATTCATCAAATTCAATGAAAATAACAACAATCAAGTAGCAGGTACAACAACAGGTGTGCCTCCTTTGTCCAAATACTTTAGAAAAGAATTCACTCCTCTTAATGAATCTTTGCATATTATTATATCACAATTGTTACAAAGGAATATATTGAAACTTCCCCCTATTACTTGATACATCAAAGCCTTTTCTGCCTTCTTATGATGCCAAAGCTTTCTACCAATACCATCGTCAACCCGGTCATGACACTAGAAAGTGTTATTCTTTGAGAAGTAAGATTCAAGACTTGTTTGATAGCAATACCATATCTATGGCTGGTGTGAATGATAAAGGAAACAAATTTGTAGCTCCTCCTAATAAAAATATTCAAATCTTCAATAATCCTTTACCTTGCTATTCCACTAAAGTGATTGAGATTGATCGTCTTGCTTTCTCTCCTAATGATGTTGGCTTTTATTCTAATAATGTGGTGAACCTTATTGATAAAACTGAATCTCCAAATGATTTATGCATTACACTTGATCCTAGTGAAATGATTGAAGTACCCGATGGTACATTATATATCACTATGAGAATAAAAAACATGCTCTTACAAGGATTTCTTATTGATCCTACATGTATGGTTAATGTTATAACTGAATAATATCTTTATACTTTACAATTGCATCAAGTAATATATGATAAATTTGATGTGATAGTTAAAGTCTTTGATGGTTTCTCTTGTCCTACTATTGGTTCTATTACACTTCCTATTGATGTTATGTCTAAATTATTAGATGTTGTCTTAGCTATCATTCCTACATTTGATCGATTTAGTGTGAAGTTTGGACATCCTTGGCTCTCTTCCATGAAAGCGATGGCTTCTACTGTTCATAAGTGTTTCAAATTTTCTCATGATGGTAAAATCATGGCATATATCAACCTACAATGAGACATGGAGATGTTTGTCTTGATTATTTTTGGTCTGAACAATTCCAACCTCTCCAACCTAGAAGTGATGTTGTTTTCAAATCCTATCAAAAGTGGAAAAATGACATGATTTTATCCTTGAGTAAACCTAGAAATCCAACAATTAGTCTTACTTCAACTAATGATTACATGCCTCTTCTTATGGATAAGTCCATTCTTCCTCCTAAGGATAGATATATTTTTTCTCCCAAGGAAGAATCTATTCCTTATTTTAAGGATGAGTCTATTCTTCCTCTCGAGGATAGAAAAGCTCTTCCTCTTAAGGGTCAATATATTCCTCCTCCTCATGATGGACCCGGTCTCCTTCCCACACCTTCTATTCCTCCTTTGTATGCTGAGGTTTTGTCTCCTACATCTTATAAAGGAAAGTGTCTGACATCTCCTATTTTTCAACCTGAAAAAACCTTCTCCCATGCATCCTTCCTTAAAATAAGAAAATAAGCCTATGCCTATTACTCCTAAACCTTCACAATCTTCAACTGAAACTAAATGAATCTGTTGTGTGAGAGAACGCTGATGAAGACGTCGTGCTAGAGCTTGTGAACTTGCTTCTCAAACCATTTCTTCTCCAAAGACACCAACTGCTGACATAATAACATTTCCTCAACCTTATCCTAACCAAGAGGCTCAATTTAATTCTCCAAGATGCAAAATGATTAAAAAACATGATGGTTCAAGTTCTATTCCTACTAGAGCTCCTATTTTTGTTAATCTTGATGAAGAAATAGGTGAGATTATTGTTCATGATGAACATGTTGATCCTAATATTTCAGATGATAAATATGAATATGTTGATGTTGACAATGATTTATCTAAACAATTTTCAAAAGCATTAATCCTAGTTCCTAGTGACAAACGGAGTGGCTCCTCTTACATATTGTCCACCTACCCAAAACAATGATGGGCAAAATTGGGAGGCAGATGACTTGCTTGATTAGCTCCATTCATGTTGTAGATTCTCTCTCTCTCTCTGTCTCTCTCTATCTCTCTGTCTCTCTCTCTCTCTCTCTCTCTCTCTCTCTCTCTCTCTCTCTCTCTCTCTCTCTCTCTCTCTCTCTCTCTCTCTCTTCTCTTGCTTGTTTGTGATCTTCCTCTATTTGTCTCTCAATTCTTCTATTTGTTGTCCTTGGTGTTGTTTACTTGAGGATGATGAAAAGCATTGAGATCTCTTTTGGTCTCTCCTATGTTGACTCAAAAGACACATGTTCCCTTCTTCCATGGCTTCCATGGTGGGTTTGATTTCTTTGGGGGATATATATATATATATATATATATATATATATATATATGAGATATGATATACACTATTTATCATACAAAGCATATTGACCCCAAAGTTAAGTGAAACCACCCCGTGCTTTGTGTTTTGTAATCATTATCCTTTGATTTGTCCTCTCTTGGGGGCATTTTATTGCGATGACATGCTTGTATTTTTGGGGTGTATCCTACCTTAAATAAATTTCTCTCAGTGATGTGTATGTAATCTCTTTAATGTGGGGGCATACACTCCACTCAATGATTCTGTCTCTTGAATATTGTGATACTTAAGTTACTTAGTGAACTCAATCTTTTGCTTTGTAATTTTGGTATTTTTATTTTCATGACTAATAGTAAGAGAAACTTACTAGGCTTGCAGTCATGGTTCTCTCTTTCTCTTTCCTTCATGATGTCCCTTTTATCTTGTTATCCAAGTTACGGGATCCTAAAGTCCACTGGGGGCTTGGTTTATCTTTCCTCCTTAATGACTTGGTGAAAGTTTTTTAATAGGAACCCTTTGTACTTTACTGAGAGTATGATTGACTTCATACTCATGCTAAAGTGGGGGCTAAATGTAGTATCCTAAAATTGCACCCCTTTGCAATTTTGACCACATTTGGGTCCCCACCTTAGTGTTTGCACCCCTAGGCCCGATCTAGACTTGATTATGCTCATACCACTCAAGTATTATTTCATTTTTGAACTTTAAATGAATTTGGCACCTTGTCCTAGCCCCAAAATAGGGTAGGACCAGGGCATGCCACCTTGGTCCTCACTAGGACCATGGCACCACACCATGGTCCTCCTCATTTTGGCACCCTCAAAAACCCAATTTAGCATTTAAAAAATGTGTGGGATTCCTAACTCCACGTCAACTCATGTTAGAAAATTAATTAGTTTTGTCAATAGGCAAGTATAAAAGGAGGCTTTCCCCTCTCATTTGAAAAGACACACATCCATCAAGAAGAAAAAGACACACATATGACATCAAGCATTCAAGCAATTGAGTAGTAATTAGTCTTCCTTCAAGCCTTGGAGCAACAATAAAGTCAAGATTCAAGCATTAAAGTAGATATTTTCCATCCTATTTTGTTGAAGACTTCATAAAACCCTAATCCCGTGTGGAGACAAACAAAAATTCACAAGGAGGTATATCATTTGATTTTAAGTCATTATTCAACATCTCCCTCAAAAGGAGAATTTTCCATTACAACAATTTCAATTATCTTTATCTCAATTTCATGGTTAATTCCGAAATCGGGGTTTGAATTAGGCAAGCCCCTATTCCCAACCTATTTCCCTTTCTTTCTATGTGCAAGAAACAGGTATAGAGCTACAATCTTCAGAATCAACATTATTTGCTGAGATGAATCAATCCCCCTTTGGTGTTAGAAAAGTTTGGAGAATGATGGAGACCACCACCATGGTACTGACATTTTAGGTGCTCTTTTAGGGATCATATCTGAGTCTGCATACATTTATTAGATCTAGGTGCATAGCTCAATCCTGCATCTGCAGCTCACTGTTTTCATGTTTTTACCTTCATTTCCAACACTTTATCTTAATTCAACAATTCAATTTACAAAAGAGGACCCCCAAATTAATCAATCCAATCAGTATTCAGTCTCAATCTTGTTGATTTGTGATTGAATCTATTGGATTCCCCCTCTTTTAAATGTAATGTTCATCCCAAGCAAAAATTAGTGGTTTTCTCCCTTTAATGGTGGAAACCCAATTTTTTTCACCATTACACCCCCGAAATGAAATTCCCTTCCCAAAGCACTTAAATTCCCCTTCTCTCTACTTACGCAGCCCCAACATCACACCCCCACTCCATTTGTTCCTCTTTATGATATTTATTGATCCACCATTTTATCTATCGAATCATATTCCTTTTACGGTTGCTCCACCATTTATCTTTCCTCTTGTAACATAACTGCCACAACGTGCAATGCTTCTGTTATTCTCAAATTTTGATTTCCCTTCTATCCCTCCTGTAAGAAATAAAATAACTCTATTTGCATATAAAGAAGATCAGGGAATAGAACTCAAGAGTAACATATAACAAGTTTTTTAGACCTTCTACACTTTGAACTTATCCAAAGTTCAGGTGGGTATACCTTTTGTGAATATTTTCACACTTTAAGATTGAGATCCACAATAAACAAATGCTAAAAAACCCATGGATTTCATCACCTCAATGAAATTGAAACACTAAAGGAAAAACTTCTATTCATTTTCAGTATTGATCTTCAAGAAAAGATAGAAAGAATTCCTACAACTGGATACCAGTGCTTTATTCGGGCCACATAGTCAGCTAAATAAAGCAAGAGTTTTCAAAACCGAACATTCTTATACATTTCATCACTTCGGCTTTCATGAACCCCATACATGCCTAACATATACATAGGTCCTCTCCCATTTAACTAAAACAATTCATCAGATTCATAGCAACAAATAATAAATTTGCTGACAGAAATATTTCATGCATATTTAATCCCTCTCCTGAAGAGAAAAGCCAGAAATAACGTCTATAAGATTGCCTTACAATCCATGCTCATTCGAACAACCCTAGATTATCCAAATAAAACTAGCAAACTAAAGAATGCACACTTGAAGACAAAGAAATTTTAGGCCTGGAACTTTGATCTGTATATTCATATTCATTCTTGAAAATATTAAATAACTCAGAGTAATCTACTTAAAACAAAAAAAAAGCCCTAAATATATTTTGCCAGAGCTTCTTTACAAAATTCTTGTGATCCTTTTTTTACTAGTCCTGGTATCAATTTATAATATCATGGATGCTTACAAGCTTCAGACAATTTCTAAGAAAAGTTTGTTACAGACCGCAATATTCTCCAAGAAATAGTTACAAGTCCTTTTCAGTATAATCGGCCTCTTCAGTTTGTTGTTCAACTGCAACATCTTCTAACTATTCTGGAATATATTCTCTTTGTCTAGCATACTTGTCCTTCCACTCCTAGAAAAGATCATCACTCGGCCAAGAGAAGCTAACAATCCTTTTCTTCATCCCTTCTAGCCTTTTCCAAGTGACCCTTAACTGCCCAATTTCTGTTTCTATGAAACCATAGTGTGACTTTACCTTTTCAATCTCCTCAATTGTCTTGACAAATAAGGACGTGTCATCAATGTTCATGATTTCATTAACCCTTTGGGACAATTTGTGGTCCAGCTCTTTCAACCATGCCTTCTCCTCTTTTAGCTAAGTTGGACCAACAAAACCCCTTGGAAACAACTCATATTTGTAATCAGAATATTCTTTCCTATACAATTGGGCTTTTCTTTTCACACCTGCCCTTTCTTCTGAGAGTATATTCAATTCTTTTATCAATTGACAGGTGGATCTGAGATTGTCGTTTGCCTCTGCATCTACATGGGATGAACACATAAGCTCTAACTCTTTTCCCCTAGGCACCCACTCATTTAAAATTGGTTGAAAACTGGTCTCATCTTCTCTTAATTTAGACAAAATATTCATATTCCTCTTCATAGAAATATGAACGACAAAGGCCCTAACTGAATCAACAAACTTCAAAATTGTGGCTTTTACCTTTTCCTCACATTTGCTTGCAAACAGGGCTTGAGCCTCTTTCAACTTTTCCAACTCATGTTGAACAATTTCAGTTGGTTGGAAACCAGAAGGCATAGGAGAAGGAGGATATTCTATGATAGGACTTGTAGGTTGAGATCTTGCTGGAGAAGAAGCTATCATAAGAGTAGAGGATTCACCTTGATGGTGCTGACTTGCCAACTGACTCTAAAGCCTAGCAATAATGGTATCTCAGTTGGCTATTCCTTCTTTGGCTTCATTATAAGCCTTCAAGATTGTTTCCAATTTCAACAGGACATTAGCCTTTTCTTTTGCCTCATTTTCTACCACTGCTACACTTAACTATGCAGTTTCTAAGACTGTGCTTGTAGCTTCCACCATCCCTGTATCTTGAACTCTTTTTACAATCATATCTCCTAGGAAACTAGAGTCTGAGGCATCTTTCCTTCTTCTATTTTCATCCTTCTTTAATGACCACATGACTAAACAAGAATTATCTTTACTGAAGGTCACTCCTTCCATAGGTTTGTTTTCCTTTCTGACCTCTTCAAGTACTAGAGGATCAGCTATATCCCACTCAGGGAGGATCAAAACACTAGCCTTTGATACCATCTCTCTTCCCTTTTCAGGAGTAATGGTCCTGAATTCTTCAATCATTTCTTGTTTTACCTCTTCCTTTCTCCTGAGTTACATCTCTATGAGGCTGCTCACTCTTCCTTTTTTCACATCTCGCCTTAAATTGTTCCATGTTTTATTTCCATACAAATTGCATGAAGGCCCCTGTTGTAACAAAGTTACTATCAGCCAGAAACTCCTCACTGGCTTAATTGATAGTTAGGTCTAGCTCTTTACCTTTGATCTCACCTTTAGTCAAGTTCATCTCAGCACTAGGTGGCTCTTCTGGCATCCCTTCTTGGGTTTCCTCATATGTAAAGGCAATTTCCTCGAGACTCCCTAACTATAACAACTGCTCGGCCACTGCCTGCTCATCTCCTATGTGGATGGGGGATTGAAATGGAGAATACAGAGGCTCATTGGTTTGCACTTCCTTCCCCACTCTTTTCCTTTTAGGGGAGTCTTGGATGTCAATGACATCTTCAATTGCTCTTTTCCCTCTTGACGTAGAAGGCTCACCAGTCACTGGCATCATCACACTGTATTTTGATTTCTTGTGCATTACATAATCACCAGGTGGGATAGCCTTAGCAAAGGCAGGCTTAGCTAGAACCAATCTAACCCTATCAGGATCATCTTTCATTATAGCCTCCCTCTTTTCTTTCAAAGTTTGCATGAGGTCTTCAAAATAAAGAATTAAGAATTTTATTTTTTCCTCAAAGGGATTGAAACTAGAAAGAGGGTCATAATTGCTATCAAATTGATGAATGAAGTCAAGAGCCCTTCTATATGTCACCCATTTCTCTTTCCTCAATTCTTGCTCATCCAAATTGAATTCATTCCTAATTAAATCTTCAGGGAATTGAAATTGGTGAGGCCTACCTTTACAAACTGCTCTTTTTCTAAACATGCAGTTGAAAAAGTCTTCAGGGTCTGCAAATCTTGAAACTGCAGTTGACAATCTATATGGTTTAAAGAATTCTTCAAGATACTTCCAGCCACCTTAGGTGATCACAAAATGATGGGCCATGGTAATAGTTGGGAAAATAGTCCCTTTACCTCTATTTGTCAGCTCTGCCTCTTGCACACCTCCAATCTACCTTAAGACTTCTACAATTCCTATCTTCAGTGGGACTTGATAAGGCAATAAATATGGAGTGCCCCTGAAACCATATACTCTAAAAACTGTAGAAACAGGGTACAAATACATATCTCCCCAATTATGAAAATTTTTAATACCCTCAACAAACTCCTCTGGCCTGAGGAATTCTAAAAGAGCCTTAGGGATCCTAGGGTTTTCTGTGCACAAAAGAATCCTGATTTTAGATGCAAAGCAGCTATCAAACTTTAGGTAACTGGCATCTTCCCTATCCCAGGACAAAATAGTACTCCAAAGTTGAACAAGCATCTCTTCCTTATCTTTCACCTTGACCAAATCCATTTCTTTTGCAAAATAATCAGCACCCTTGAACAAAAACATGTGCATTAAAAGAGAATACCATCCAAATGGTCTGTCCACCTTACCATTTTTTATCCCTACCAGCCCTGTATGAATAGCATTAGTGAGGTAAGGCGCATAGTCAAATGTTATTGCCAGAGAGGGGTTTAGAATATGTGCAATCATCAACATATAATGGGTTGGCATGTTTTTCTCAGTATGTTTTCCAAAAATCTGACAAAGTGCCCAATACATGCCCTTAGCTCTTAAAGTAAACAAATTTAGGGAGAAAGGTTCCATGGTATTGGGGCCTACAACAGTCAGCCCTCCTATCTTAACAAAAAACTCTTTCAGTGGGCCACTCCTAAGGTGATTTCTTTGTGCGTTATAAAACTGGGCTAGTGATTCAAAATCAATAGGCTCTAACAAATTTGAAGCCTCACTGAGCTTAAACACACTTTTGAATTCATCATCATTAATTTCAATCAGGGCTGATCCCTTCACATTCCTTATACATCTAGCTACAGGGTCATAATTTTGTGCAATCAGAGTCAAGAAATCTAGATCGGTGAAGACCCCATGGACTATAAGCTTCCCCACATCCAATTCCCATATACTATTTAAAGGGGTAGGGGAATGCCTTTGACCAAAACCTACCTTGACCAGTCCTAAACCTGACATCCCTATTTGTGGATCCTTTAACCAATTACCTTTGTCATATAGGCCATCCCCAATTCTTAAACGAGGGTTCTTCGGCACCAATTCTTTTGCTTTGGCCCTGACAATGGTAGACATAGTTAGTTGTTCCGGAAAGTCATCACATATATTCCTATCTTGGTAGTTTACCTTTCCTATTAACTCCCTTCTTGGTGCCATCTTGTTAATGCAATTATATCAATTGAGATTTGCACAAAACTCTAATGAAACAATTCACACAGCAACACCGATTCTCAGACTGCAACTAGCAAGGAAAACACAGAAAAAAACTGGTTGTTCGCCTGAAAAACTAGCTTTGCACCAGCTCCTCTGCAACAAACTTGTCAAAATGGTACCAATATTCAATTAATGTGGACCTTAATATGGCAATTTGGCATTGAATTGAGAAATTAATCCCGCATGCTTCAACCATCACCATAGAATTGAATTCAAAAACAGGCTCCAACGGACAACAAGTTCTCTGAGTCTTTCTCTGTTTCGTTGTTTTGGCATTTCACAAAGTTTAAAACCCCTGCACTTTTCTTTCATGAATCAACGATGATCATCGGATCTTTAGAACTTGCACTACCTTTATTCCTTCCGGTCCCTCTGCATTAGTGACGGGCCCTACCTTCTTTTCGCTATTTCATGAACACTAAACCTTGCACACTTTCACTACAGGAAACAACGCCGGCCATTAGATCGTCATCTACTTGCTCGATATTTACTTCTTAAAGTGACCACCAGTCTTCTTAACTAAACGCACTCAACCATGACGGTTAAAGGTTTTCACCACTTCGCGAAGACTAAACTGCGAGCATCTTTGGGCTGCGAAACAACGACAACTGTTGGATTCACTATGAGATGAACTCCATTTAACATGTTCAGACCTTCAAAGTGGGCCCTCAGCTCGGAGACCACTTGCTCTGTTTCATCACCGACTAGAAAACACCACATGGCAGTCGGCTATTTGCTCAGGTAAGTCCATCGGATTCCATTCTAAAGCTGCCACATGTTTTACTTTACCATTCTCAACATAACCGCCGGTTTAAATCAAGGCGGGCCCTCAACTACCCTTCAGAGCCATGTGCATCTTATGAGTCACCAATTCTCTCCATGGAGAACCCATCTGTTCTGCCATGTCACCCACCATGTAACTGCCACATCATTTCGCTACTTCACGAACATTAATCTTTGTTTGACTTGAAGCTGCGAATCCACGCAAGCCGTCCGATTAACTCATACTTAATCGATCTTTAAAATTATGACCTACTTGTCCTTTGGGCCCACTGACCTTTTCGCTACTTCATGAACCTTAAATCTGAGGTACCTTTCCTTCGGGAAGCAATGACAATCGTTGGATCTCGAAAACTTGCTCGTCTGTTACCCTTGCGATGACCATCTCACCTGAGCCCTCCACCTTATCGCTACTTCACGAAAGGTAAACTACGGGCATCTTTTGACTGCGAATCAATGCGAACCGTTGATCTTCTTTGAACTGATCATCCTTTAACCAAAGGAGCCACTCGCCTCTGGGACCCGCCAAGTCTTTCGCTATTTCACAGAGGGTAGATCATGTGCATCTTAGGCTAGTGAAGCAACACGAGCCGTTGGATCCAATACAAGATGCAGTCTTTTAACCTGACGGACAATCCTTCCGCCGAGCCCGCTTACCCCTTTTTGCCATTTTGCGAACACTAAATCTCAAGCATCTTTGCCCAGTGAAACAACGACAATCGAGGGATTAACATGGACTTGCACAAATATTAAGGAGCCTGACAAAGGTTAAAACCCAACAATAGGTAAAGGCGTAAAGATTGAAAATATTTAAAAGACCACCTAGGAATAAAAACTAATGGGGGGACACTTCTCATGATAAACTGACCCTTCCTTAAGTGGAAAAAGGTAATGCAATAATAGAACGCAAGGATTTTTTTCAAAACATAGTTAAGGGATAGAATTCATAAACCTTAAACCCTCTTTTGACCCAAGAAATATAGAGGCAACAAGGCCATACCAAACACACTTTTGCAGATTTTTAGTCGACTATGGGAGAAGAGTACCCAATTTTCTAAACAGTGATAACAACGGCTCTGACTGGGATGGTTGATTGCAAGATCAACACAAGAATTCAGAAACTCTGGAGAATAGACCAAACACAAGCCCAAAAACAAACAACAAAAGAAAACCTAAATATATACAAACTAAGACCTACTGTGCATGGACTTAAGAGAAGTATTGTTTCAGGAACTATCCATGCACTGAAAATTCCTGTACCTCACCATTCATTTTCTGTAAAAAATATGAATCCTTGCCATTAATATCATAAACTACAGAGGGGCCTATCCATAATGATTCAAATTTCTTATGTTTCCCTTTGTGTTGCCCTTTTGCCTTCCATTGAAGAACCATGTCACCTTTCTGAAACTTCCTCGGTGTGGTCCTTTTGTCAAACAAATATTTGGACTGCAACTGGATTTTCAAATTCCTCTTATGGGCCAAAGTTATAATTTCTTCCACCTCCACCATATGAATCATTCTATCTTCCATAAGTTCAGATAACTCCATGTCTTCAGCTTGCAGGAACTTGTATACTGGAAGAAGATTATTGACTAGCACCCTAGATTGTGTGCCATAAACCAATTCAAAAGGTGAAACCCCAATTGCTTTCTTGACAGTAACCCTGTCTGCCCATAGAGCTAACTTTAACTTTTGGTCCCAAGACCTTTTATTCTCCTCTTGGATTTTCTTAATAATGTTCAAGAGGCTCTTATTACTGGATTCAACTTGCCCATTACCCTGAGAATGATATGGCGAAGAGTAGGACATAACTATTCCATGGCTGGTGCAAAATTCAATGAACTCTTCCGACCTGAAGCTCATGGCATTATCCATCACTAGTTTTATAGGGACTCCGAATCTAGTTATGACATTATCCATCAGGAAGTCAATAACAACCTTACTTGTGGTTCTCCTAGTGGGTATAGCTTCAACCCACTTGGTAAAATAATTAGTAGCTACTATAATCCACCTATGACCTCTTCCTAATTTCTCAATGATTTCTCCAATAAAATCAATGCCCCATTGGACAAAAGGGGCTTCCACTATGACTGGGTTGAGGGGTAAAGCTCCCTCATACTTCAATTTTGATGAAATTTTTTGGCATGGATCACATCTTCGGACATGTTCATGGGCATCTTTAAACAAAGTAGGCCAATAATATGTTTCTAGCATCATGCATTTTGGTTAACATCTTTCTAGCCTGGGATTTGTCCAAACACATTAGCAATTCCCCATCTCTATTCCGCCAGTACAAGTCACCCTGAATAAGGACATACTTTTGATACTTCAACTTCAATGTTCTTCTCTGATTATGAGTCATCCCTTCTGAAAATGTTGCATCTCTTAAAAAATGTACTATCTCTGAGTATTAGGGTTGTGTCTCAATATTGGTGACCAGGATGTTCTCAATTTCAACATTATTCACTTCAACATCAAGAAGGTTTGATTCAACCATTAGATTAGCAAGGCCTAAACCTCTCACCAATTTAGTGATCTTAATCTCTAAATCAAACTGCTGGATTCTGGTTATCCATTTGCATCTTTTACTAGTGACCTCGAATTGAGACAAAATGTCTTTGACAGCCGCATGTGGAACATAAGCAATTACTTGAGCATTTACAAGATATGGCCTAAATGCTTTTACAGCCTTAACCAAAGCATACACTTGTTTTTCCAAAATTTCATATTTTAACTCTGCAACCTGTAAAGATTTGCTATAAAAAGCTATAGGATGTTCATATCCTTCATTATCCTTTTGTAGAAGAACTACAACCACTGTGTGATATGAAGCAAAAGAAAACAGAGAGAAAGGCTTACTGTAGTAAGGGTACTTCAACACTGGTGCCTCCTGAATTGCCTTTTTTATTTCATCAAAAGCCTTTGAAGCTTCTTCATCCCAGTAGAACTTCGTATCCTTCTTAAGCAATTTAACAATGGGCTTGACTATCTCTGCAAAATTTGCAATAAATCTTCTAACAAAATTTACCTTGCCCAAGAAAGATTGGATACCTTTAACACTCTTTGGCTGAGGTACATTGTTTATAGCTTCAATTCTTTCAGGGTCAATTCTAACCCCTTCCTTAGAGACAATATGCCCAAGCAACTTTCCTTCAGTAACAACAAAATGACACTTTTTTGGATTTAAGGAGACAACATATTCCAGAGCTTTATTGAAAACCTTTTCCAAGTGCCTGCAGTGGTCATCTGCCTTTTTGGAGAAACATGTTAAATCATCTTGATACACTACCATGATAAAATTGATGAATTCCTTGAAAGCTACATCCATTGCTCTCTGAAAAGTATCTCCAACATTTTTCAAACCAAACGACATTCTTACATATACATATGTTCCCCAAGGGGTAGTAAAAGCAGTCTTGAATTGTTCAGATTCTTTCACTAACACCTAGTTGTACCCCGAGAACCCATCCATCATAGACAACAGGTCACAACCAGTTACCCTCTGTAAAATTGCTTCCATATTAGGAGAAGAATAATTGTCTTTCAAAGAAGGAACATTAAGGTTCCTAAAATCAACACAAAGCCTTATGTCCCCATTCTTCTCTCTAACTAGGACCAAATTAGACACCCATGATGAATGCCTTATGGGCTTAATAATTCCCCCTTCCCTCAGCTTAGTTAATTCTTGTTGCATTTTAGATTCCAGCAGGGGGTTGATAGGTCTTTGTTTTTGTCTAAAAGGCTTAGCATCTGAAAGCAAAGGGACTTCATGCTGAAATAGATCCTGTCTATACGCCTTCAGATCTTCATAAGACCAAGCAAAAACATGCTTATATTTTTTCAATAAATTAATAAGGTTAACTCTAACATGAGGAGACAGATTTTTTCCAATATACACCAACTTGGGGGATGATTCAGTCCCTAAGTTCACTTCCTCTAATTCATCTAGCTTGGTGGTTGACTGCTGATGCAAATGACTGTCACTGTAACTGAACATACCTTCCAATTCTACTAACCCTTTAGGTATTTCATTAGTTTCCAACTGAACCATGTCATTTCCAAAAATAGTTTCTCTATCTTCAACCACTTCTACCAATGCATTGCAATCAATTTTTTGTCCATCATAGTCATCGATGCATTGTATAAACCTGAGAATGTCTTCATTACTAGTAAACACTTTCCAATTATATACATTGTTAAGAATGGAAGGCCTAGCTTTTATCTCAACTGTGGATACACCAGTTAATGTTATATCATCATTTTTTAATGCAACATTTGGTAGGAAATGAACCATGATATTCTTTGACCTTTATATCCAGTTAATAGAGAATGCACTAAAATGTTCAATCACATCCCAAACTGCATGTTTGTATATTTTCAAATGATCATTTTTAGATGCATACTTGGATCTAACTTGAGAAACAACCAACTCTAAATCCCCTAATACTCTCAACAACTGAATCCCATGCCTTTTTGCAACTTCAAGCCCCAATAACAAGGCTTCATATTCAGCTGTGTTATTTGTGCACTGGAAGGCTAACAAAGAAGAATATTTGAAGGTCATACTTGATGGGGACACACAAAGAACTCCTACTCCAGATCCTTCTTTAGAGAAAGCTCCATGAAAATACATATGCCATAAACCATGTTGTTGAGATTCCAATTCAATCACAATAGATTCAGTATTTTTCAATTGAGGCAAAATCGGTTGTATCCTAAAATTGTCAAGATCCACATCAATCATACAGTTTAACATACTAGGGTCTATCTTCTCAATTACCCTAGGGGCACGTGGTTCTCTATACAACTTAACCTGACTCCCATTGATGGGGATTGTAGCATATGATAGATCCAACTAAACATTTCCACCTACTGCTGCAGCCCACTGTCTAGATAAAAGTATGCCATAATGAGGTTTAGTGTCAGTTACAATGACATCCATCTTATATGTTACTTCAGGGAATGCTGCTATTTTTACTTCAACATATTTCATTGTACCTATCACTGGCACTTCTCTGTTATCCATAGCATAACACTTCCCATACACTATACTTACTGACAATCCTAATTCTTTCATGACACCATATGGCATTACATTTGCAGCTGCACCAGAATCTATCATACAGTTTTTAATTAATCGGTTATTCACTAATAAAGTAACATAGAATGGATCAACCTGTGAGGGCTCTTGTGTAATAGTTATTCCAACATATGCCTCTGGGGTTTGCAGCTCATGATCCTTTTCATCCTTGATTGAACCTGAAGGCAAAGTTGTGCTACTGTCAGAGATCTTAGAAAATAAGGATAAAACAACTTCTCTATGTTCCTTTATTTTCAATAATTCTATCAATGGGACAGTGACCTTCATCTGGGTTAGAACCCGAGTCATATCAAATGTGGAGTTATTAATCAACTCGGTATTAGTCTTGACTTTCTCTGTCTTAGGCTGACTTGTCTTCTTCATTGCGACAGTTCTTTGTATATCACCAGTAGCATTGTTATCCATACCCTTGGCTACATCTTTAATTTGGTTTTTCTTTTCTTGACCATCTTGAGGCAAGGTGGCATTACTTGTTGCTTTCTTCTAGGATACTTCTTTTATGAACATTGAGCCAGGTTCACCTTGATCCCCATCCTTCTTCTCAAATTTTAATTGTGCTTGGCTTTGGCTATGGTAGCCTTAGTGAGATTTCTTACTTCTTCATCACTGGGTCTTCTGAGATGAACTTCTTCATCTTCAATTGTTACCACGTTCAAAGTGGGATGCCAATCAAGGGTCAACTGTCCTTGGTAAGACCTTTTACTATTTAACACATCACATTCACTAAGTTCACTTTGTGATGACTCATCATCACTTTCAATAATAGTTTCAAACAATTAATATCAGGCTTAGCCTCTTGTCTCATGGATTCTTCAAGGGCTTGAGCTACAACACATTGATGAGGAGAATGTGGTCCATCACAAGCTATGCACCAAGGAGTGTTCTCCATATTATGAACATTTCCTCTTTTCAAGGGATCTGGGGTATCTTGGTTCTGAGTATTTTTTGCTTCTCATTTTGAGGTTTGCCATCCTTCCAAGTAGTGTTGTAAGGCATGTCATGCAACCTAGGAGGCCTATCTTGCCAATTGTAATGAGGCTTATCATTTTTACTCACCTTGGCAGTAAGATCCTTCATGGCAATTACTAATTTCTCTATTTTGTCTTCTTCTTTAGCAACTTTATTGGGTTGTTGTTTTGATTCTTGCCACAACCTACCATCAGTTCTTCTCCCTACTTTCCCAGATGCTTTCCTATTACTCTCCACATTGATGACGATTCTAAATGCATCTCTCAGACTATGTGGATTTTTATCCCTCAGAATATAGGCCATTTTAGAATCAAAAGCATTGTAATAAGTATTCAGACACATATTATCATCTAACCTCATTACTTGATATAGCCTATGCATCGCTTTCTGAAATCTAGCATTGAAGTCTATGACAATTTCATTATCAGACTTTCTGATATTATTGAACTCATTGAGAATAAAGCTCACATTTGTCTTGTCACCATATTGTTCTTGAAAGTAGTTTTTAAAATCTTCCCAAGACCCAATGCTATTCATAGGGAGACCTCTATACCAATCCCTTGCATCATCTACTGAGGACTGTACAAACAATTTCATGATGACATCTTCATCTATTATTTCATAATCATTGATTAAGTCACCAAAAGATTTTAAGTGCTCTTTTGCACTGATTGCATTGTTGCCAACAAACTTGTGGAGTCTATCCCTTAATTCTGTAGGAACATGGTTGGGGTACCTTGGGATTCCATCAAAGAAGAACTGTCTGTATAACTCCAAGTTAATAGGTCTTCTCTGGAATTGATTAGCAGCAAGGTTATTTCCTATGTTCAGTCTTACATTAGGACCGTGAGTTAGAGGGATCTGGTTACCTTGGTTAGTAACAGGGGCTTGATTAGCTGGGACAATACTCATAGGCAAAGTTGACTGAATTTTGACTGGAGGGGGTGAAGCTTGCTGAGGAACAAGTTTATTTAGGTCTGTTGAGGGAAAACTTATAGGAGGAGCTTTTAGATAACTAATCTTTCTTTTAACTTCTTGATTGGTTGCTTCTAATTCAGCCTTTTCCAACTCCATTTGCAGATCTTCTTTCTCTTTCCTCATCCTCTCCATCTCTCTCTCATGTGCTGATAATATATGAGAGATCTCCGCTATAGTCTTAGATCCAGACCCATCTTCCATGCACTTCTTTTTTCCCTTATCAACATTATTTATAATAGGTTGTGGGTCACTAAGGACTTCCCTATTTAGTTGCACAACAGGTTTGTATGCAGGGTTGGTCTTAGCAACTAGAATTTCTCTGATGACTAGACCCTCATCCTGACTCTTAGCTTTTTCTTGGGTGAATAATTCAAGATCAGAAATTTGTCTTAGAAGCCTCTCTCTCTCCATCAATTTTTCTTTTACCTCTCTTTCCTTATTTTCTTCCTTTTGTGTTCTTAAGGAAATTAAATGATGGACTTTTCTATTCAGGACTTCAATTTCTTGGGATACCTTATCTTCATTAGGGAAGATTTCTTCAGAGTCTGACACATTGACTTGGTCAATATCAATTAAACTAATGTTTCCATCAACTGTCCTAGGTATAAAATCTCTCTTAATATTTGAACTATTCTAGTCTTTCCCAGATAAACTAATATGAGATATCCTTTGATTTGGAATTTGGACTTCCTCATTACTACCAAACAACCCAGAATGGAAAGCCAAAATATCTTGATTAGACTCATGGGAAGAAGAATTCGAATTGGCATATATGGGCTTTTCAGATGACTTACCCGCATTAAAGCTCTTTTGTACCCAAGCATTATTGGATGGCTCATGTACAACTGATCTTTTCTGACCTCTCCTTGTTTGTTTAGGTAATCCTTCTTGCAATGTCTCTTAAGGATGCTTCCTCATGAATGACCTGGTGTTCCTTCCTCTCTGCATCGTGTTTGTTTTTCTTAAAAGAGTTACACTTATTTAAAAGGTCTGGTTATAATTGTCATAGTCGCCACCCACAAAGATTGTGGGAAATAAGAAAACAAGCTTAAACACATCACTTGCAAAGATTTAACAAAATCAAGAAGATTCTTAAAGAGAAAGATAGCACAAATGAGAGATAAGGCAATCTTCCACAATACAGATATCCGAACAACCTTCTGAACTAATTCAAGAACCAATCTGTAACATAGATATGCACCATGACTCTCCCCAGCAGAGTCACCACTTTTGTTAGTCTCAAATTTTGATTTCCCTTCTATCCCTCCTGTAATAAATAAAATAACTTTGTTTGCATATAAAGAAGATCAGAGAATAGAACTCAAGAGTAACATATAACAAGGTTTTGAGACCTTCTACACTTTGAACTTATCCAAAGCCTAGCAATAATGCTATCTCAGTTGGCTATTCCTTCTTTGGCTTCATTATAAGCCTTCAAGATTGTTTCCAATTTCACCTGGAGATTAGCCTTTTCTTTTGCCTCCTTTTTTGCCACTGCTACATTGAACTTTGCAGTTTCTAAGACTGTGCTTGCAGTTTCCACCATCCCTGTATCTTGGAATCTTTTTACAATCATACCTCCTAGGAAACTAGAGTCTGAGGCATCTTTCCTTCTTCTATTTTCATCCTTCTTTAATGACCACATGACTAAACAAGCATTATCTTTACTAAAGGTCACTCCTTCCATAGGTTTGGTTTCCTTTCTGACCACTTCAAGTACTAGAGCATCAGCTATATCCCACTCAGGGAGGATCAAAACACCAGCCTTTGATACCATCTCTCTTCCCTTATCAAGAGTAATGGTCTTGAATTCTTCAATCATTTCTTGTTTTACCTCTTCCTCCACCCGAGTTACATCTCTATGAGGCTGCTCACTCTTCCTTTCTTCACATCTTGCATTAAATTGTTCCATGTTTTATTTCCATACAAATTGCATGAAGGCCCCTGTTGTAACAAAGTTACTATCAGCCAAAAACTCCTCACTGGCTTGCTTGACAGTTAGGTCTAGCTCTTTACCTTTGATTTCACCTTCAGTCAAGTTCATCTCAGCACTAGGTCGCTCTTCTAGCATCCCTTCTTGGGTTTCCTCATATGTGTAGGCAATCTCCCCAAGACTCCCTAATTGTAACTACTGTTTGGCCACCGCCTTCTCATCTCCTATGTGGATGGGGGATTGAGATAGAGAATACAGAGGCTCATTAATTTGCACTTCCTTCCCCACTCTTTGCCTTTTAGGGGAGTCTTGGATGTTAATGACATCTTCAATTGCTCTTTTCCCTCTTGACGTAGAAGGCTCACTAGTCATTGGCATCATCACACTGTATTTTGATTTCTTGTGCATTACATAATCACCAGGTGGGATAGCCTTAGCAAAGGCAGGCTTAGCTAGAACCAATCTAACCCTATCAGGATCATCTTTCATTATAGCCTCCCTCTTTTCTTTCAAAGTTTGCATGAGGTCTTCAAAATAAAGAATTAAGAATTTTATTTTTTCCTCAAAGGGATTGAAACTAGAAAGAGGGTCATAATTGCTATCAAATTGATGAATGAAGTCAAGAGCCCTTCTATATGTCACCCATTTCTCTTTCCTCAATTCTTGCTCATCCAAATTGAATTCATTCCTAATTAAATCTTCAGGGAATTGAAATTGGTGAGGCCTACCTTTACAAACTGCTCTTTTTCTAAACATGCAGTTGAAAAAGTCTTCAGGGTCTGCAAATCTTGAAACTACAGTTGACAATATATGGTTTAAAGAATTCTTCAAGATACTTCTAGCCACCTTAGGTGATCACAAAATGATGGGCCATGGTAATAGTTGGGAAAATAGTCCCTTTACCTCTATTTGTCAGCTTTGCCGCTTGCACACCTCCAATCTGCCTTAAGACTTCTACAATTCCTATCTTCAGTGGGACTTGATAAGGCAATAAATATGGAGTGCCCCTGAAACCATATACTCTAAAAACTATAGAAACAGGGTACAAATACATATCTCCCCAATTATGAACAATTTTAATACCATCAGCAAACTCCTTGGGCCTGAGGAATTCTAAAAGAGCCTTAGGGATCCCAAGGTTTTCTATGCACAAAAGAATCCTGATTTTAGATACAAAGCACCTATCAAACTTTAGGTAACTGGCATCTTCCCTATCCTAGGACAAAATAGTACTCCAAAGTTGAACAGGCATCTCTTCCTTATCTTTCACCTTGACCAAATCCATTTCTTTTGCAAAATAATCAGCACCCTTGAACAAAAACATGTGCATTAGAAGAGAATACCATCCAAATGGTCTATCCAACTTACCATTTTTTATCCCTACCAGCCCTGTATGAATTGCATCAGTGAGGTAAGGCGCATAGTCAAATGTTATTGCCAGAGAGGGGTTTAGAATATGTGCAATCATCAACATATAATGGGTTGGCTTGTTTTTCTCAGCATCTTCTCCAAAAATCTGACAAAGTGCCCAATACATGCCCTTAGCTCTTAAAGTAAAAAAATTCAGGGAGAAAGGTTCCATGGTATTGGGGCCTACAACAGTCAGCCCTCCTATCTTAACAAAAACTCTTTTAGTGGGCCACTCCTAAGGTGATCCATTTTTGCATTATAAACCTGGGCCAGTGATTCAAAATCAATAAGCTCTAACAAATTTGAAGCCTCACTGAGCTTAAACACACTTCTGAATTCATCATCATTAATTTCAATCAGGGTTGATCCCTTCATATTCTTGATACATCTAGCTATAGGGTCATAATTTTGTGCAATTAGTCAACAAATCTACATCCATGAAGACCCCAAGGACTATAAGCTTCCCCACATCCAATTCCCATATACTATTTAAAGGGGCAGGGGAATGTCTCTGACCAAAACCTACCTTGAATAGTCCTAAACCTGACATCCCTATTTGTGGATCCCTTAACCAATTACCTTTGTCATATAGGCCATCCCCAATTCTTAAACGAGGGTTCTTCGGCACCAATTCTTTTGCTTTGGCCCCAACATTTGTAGACATAGTTAGTTGTTCCAGAAAGTCATCACATATATTCCTATCTTGGTAGTTTACCTTTCATGTTAACTCCCTTCTTGGCGCCATCCTGTTAATGCAATTATATTAATTGAGATTTTCACAAAACTCTAATGAAATAATTCACATAGCAACACTGATTCTCAAACTGCAACTAGCAAGGAAAACACTGAAAAAATCTGGTTATTTGCCTGAAAAAACTAGCTCTGCACCAGCTCCTCTGCAACAAACTTGTCAAAATGGTACGAATATTCAATTAATGCAGACCTTAATACGACAATTTGGCATTGAATTGAGAAATTAATCTCGCATGCTTCGGCCATCACCTCAGAATTGAATTCATAAATTGAATTCAAAAACAGGCTCCAACGGACAACAAGTTCTCTGAGTCTTTCTTTGTTTCATTGTTTTGCCATTTCGTAGAGTTTAAAATCCCTGCACTTTTCTTTCGCGAAGCAACGACGATCGTTGGATCCTTGGAACTTGTACTACCTTTTTTCCTTCCGATCCCTCTGCATTAGTGACGGGCCCTACCTTCTTTTCGCTATTTTATGAACACTAAACCTTGCGCACTTTCACCACATGAAACAATGCTGACCATTAGATCGTCATCTACTTGCTCGATCTTTAGTTCTTAAAGTGACTGCCAGTCTTCTTAGCTAACTGCACTCAACCATGATGGTTAACGGTTTTCACCACTTCGTGAAGATTAAACTACAAGCATCTTCGGGCTGTGAAACAATGACAACCGTTGGATTCACTATGAGATGAACACCATTTAACACACTCAGACCTTTAAAGTGGGCCCTCAGCTCAGAGAGCACTTGCTCTATTTCATCACCAACTAGCAAATGCCACATTGCAGTCATCTATTTCTCAGGTAAGTCCATCGGATTCCATTCTAAAGCTGCCACGTGTTTTACTTTACCATTCTCAACATAACCACTGGTTGAAATCAAGGCAGGCCCTCAACTACCCTTCAGAGCCACATGCATCTTACGAGTCACCAATTCTCTCCATAGAGCAACCCATCTGTCCTGCCATGTCACCCACCGTGTAACTGCCACATCATTTTTCTACTTCGTGAACATTAATCTTCATTTGACTTGAAGCTGCGAATCCACGCGAGCCGTCCGATTAACTCATACTTAATCGGTCTTTAAAATTATGACCTGCTTGTCCTTTGGGCCCACTGACCTTTTCGCTACTTCGCGAACCTTAAATCTCAGGTACCTTTCCTTCGCGAAGCAATGACAATCGTTGGATCTCAGAAACTTGCTCATCTCTTAGCCCTGCCATGACCATCTCACCTGGGCCCTCCACCTTTTCACTACTTTGCGAAAGATAAACTATAGGCATCTTTCGGCTGCGAATCAACGTGAGCTGTCGATCTTCTCTGAACTGATCGTCCTTTAACCAAAGGAGCCACTCGCCTCTGGGACCCGCCAAGTCTTTCGCTATTTTACAAAGGGTAGATCATGTGCATCTTAGTCTAGCGAAGCAACACGAGCCATTGGATCCAATACAAGATGCAGTCTTTTAACCTGACAGACAATCCTTCGGCCGGGCCCGCTTACCCCTTTTTGCCATTTCGCGAACACTAAATCTCAGGCATCTTTTCCCAGCAAAATAAAGACAACCGAGGGATTAACATGGACTTGCACAATTATTAAGGAGCCCGACAAAGGTTAAAACCCAACAATAGGTAAAGGCGTAAAGATTGAAAATATTTAAAAGATCGCCTAGGAATAAAAACTAATGGGGGGACACTTCTCATGATAAACTGACCCTTCCTTAAGTGGAAAAAGGTAATGCAATAATAGAACGCAAGGATTTTTTTCAAAACATAAGAAAGGGATAGAATTCATAAACCTTAAACCCTCTTTTGACCCAAGAAATACAGAGGCAACAAGGCCATACCAAACACACTTTTGCAGATTTTTAGCCGACTATGGGACAAGAGTACCCAATTTTCTAAATAGTGATAACAACTTCATTCCTTCTGCCATTTTATTGATGGATATATGCCAATTATAATATGCATTTTGGTCTTCCCAAAAATAACCAATACCTTCCAAATTTATTGCATTTTAATCCTTCACTATGCTGTTATCTTTCATATTTATTTTCATTTTATTGCCTACCCCATCCTCCATGTGGATGGGGCATTAGCTAGCTTCATTATTGTAAAGAAATAATGTTTTGGTAGCCATTAAACTTGTTTTTAAGTTGTCACTTGAGGACTTGCTACATTCTTGATTTCTAATGGATAAGACACTAGTATGATATATCTTTCTTATCAAGCCCTGGCTAGAAACATCTTGAAAACTTTTAAATCTCTTTGTTTCTATTTAGTTATTTTCCTTTCTTGTTTAAATTATCTATCTCCTTGTATCTTCATGGTGTGCAAAAAAGTGTAGAAGTTGATATGAGTGAGTTTTATCTATTAATCTTTTGCAAGTATGAGGTGAAGATAAATTATTATGTTCTCCATGCTAGCTAATGAAATTTCCCCAAGATTTGAGCCAAGGTTGAGTGATATTTCATGTTTCTTGGCATATTTTGGTGAGAGCAATATTTTTTAAGAAATACTCTGCTGAGTGTGTGAGTAAATCCTTAGGTATTGCTCAAAGGGTCAACCCCTTAGGTCCTACAAAGCCCGCAGTGTAGAAGATTTTATTGTTGTGACTAAATATCGTTGGTTGGCCAATTCCTACACTATATTTGAGCATGAAATGTGGCTTTCTTTTAGGATTTAGTGAACCTATTGATTTGGGAACCAACATGTTCCTCATGACTTTGGGGTTGAAACTAAATCCCTTCACACCTCTTATCCTTGAGGGGTCCTTACACAAGTAAAAGTTTGAAGAAGGCATCAAAATTTTAAATTAGGTCTTTTGAAATTGACTGTCCTCTTATATTTGACTCAAACTCATTGTTGCAGATGATTGTTTTGATGATATTCTCTTAGTCTTGCCTCAACAAGATTGTCATCTTACTTAAGAATGTTATGAAACTTACTTTATTCTATTTATATTTGTTGTGATCTTTTAGCTAATGACTAATCTTTGGTGGCTCACCATGACAATGACTTTTATAGACTATTGAGTATGACTCTTATCTTCCTCCAAGAGTGTCACTTTTGACTCCTTACTATGGATTGCCATTCGTCAAAAGTTTTTCATACTTTGTCTCTATGCGTTGTTATTAATTACTTCTAGATAATCTTCCAATGAGTCCTTGCATTTCTTTTAAAATTCTCCTAAGTTATTACCATGATTGACAAAAATGATATCCATCTTCATAGGACTGTCGTCTTTGCTCTTAAAGTGTCAATCATCATTTTTATCTTGGCATCACTATCAACAATCTAATGTTGTTTCCACTCATTACTTATGGAAAACAAAGTAAAACCTCGCAAAATTGAAGTATCTTCATTCATACTTAGAAATATTTGAGAATAAAATATGTTGTCACTTTTATCATGTATGTGCCTTGATCACTTAATAGTGTCCCTTTTTCTTGTCCTATACACTTGCAAGGACTATCTTCTCTCCTTCCATGGTGGCATACATAATTTCAGAAGCTCTTAGTTTGTCTAATTGTCCTTTGTGAATTTCAAAATATAAGAAGCCATATAAAGGTTATCATTAAAGATGGTTATCCCAGAACTAACATTTTTTCGTTGTCAACCCAATTTGTTGAAACCCTTCTAGTTTGTCATCTGACCTTTATCTATTATTTGTTGAGAAATTTTGTCTTCTTTGGTATACATGTGGAAATTCATGCCTTTGACACAATATCAAAAAATGAGTAATCATTGTTAAAGAGGTTGATTTGGCCATGCAATTCATTGCCCACTATCCTCTTAGACCTTATCATTGTATGAGTCCTTTGTGTCTATGTATGGACTATTATATCATAATAGTCCCTTTACTACTCCTGCCTTTTGGACTTTGATCAATATATTAGTCTTGCTTAAGACTATTAAAGTCTTTCGAAGGTTGCTCTGTTCATGGTTATTTGAATATTTTTGTCATGAAAACGTTGTCCCTTAGACTGCAATTTCATCTCCATGAGCTATCTCCCAAGCATATCCTGCATCTAATTACCCCATTGTAGCAAGCCCTTGCATTGATTTTAAACTCCTTCACTAACCTACATAATGTGTCACAACCTTATTTTATTACTTATTTATTTAATCATTTCATTACTTATTATTTATGAATATATATTAATGATTATGTTATTTATGAACATCTAATTGTAATTTTTAATTATCTCTTTACTAATTTTTATCAAGATATTATTAATGATATTAATATTTACATATTTTATTTAAAAAACTATCTAATATTTTATTTATAAATTAAATGTTCTTTATATTGAAAATCTAAAAAACAAAACTATCATTTTATAAAAAAAAAATCTTTGTTTATAAGAAAATAAGAAAGTAGAAAAATAAGGATGACAAGAGCAAAAATTAAAAAAAAATTAAACATATAATTTATTATTAGAAAATTAAATATAGAATGTAAAAAGTAAATATATTTATGAAAAATAAGTTATTATATATATATATATATATATATATATATATATATATATATATATATATATATATATATATATATATATATATATATATATATATATATATATTTATTTTAAAAATTAAAAAATAATATTAATAAAATTTATTATTATTATTTAATTATATATATGATAAATTACTTAATCTTAAAATTTATTATATATTTTTTATTAAAATAAATAAACATTAAAAAAATTAAAATTTTTGAACATATAACTTATCATTAAAATTTTAAAATATATAATAAACTATTAATTCATTATATTATTAATTATAACTTTTCAAAGATAAAAAATAATAAAATTAAAAAAAATTAAAAAAAATAATTTAACTTTACCTTAGACAGGAGGGGCATGAGGAGTACGAACATTCTACACAGATGCAATAGAAGGACTTGGAACACAACGGTGCACTCGACAAGAAGCATACAATGTATAAAATATAAGCTACCACAATGAGCTGGATTATGCAGGTTAAATATTCAACACCAATACCAATTGTATGATGGATCATAGAGTGTGATCCAGAATGTTGATGCAAAAAAATCACACACTATATAATCCGGAAACAATTGATTAATATCTCATGGATTGTGTAAACTTAATGTCTGTTATATTAAGTTGTTTAATATTATTTCAATTGAACTTGCTATTTCAAAACTATATTTTCTAAGATGCTTTTTCAACTTACCAACCCGTAGACACTTAAAAATAATTATTTTAATTATTTTTAATTCCTCACATAATTAATTAATTAATTATGTTAATTCAAATCCTCCTCAATATTAATTAAATATAATTAATATTGTCACTATAGCATGTGATTGATTTATTTAATAAATAAATCCCTTTCTTTATTCTTCTAAAAAATCAAATCCTCACAAATCTTCCTCTTAGCCAATTAATTTTAATTAATTAGTTAACCTACATGATTCCTACAAATCATCTTCTTAATTCATCATTAACCTAATAAATTCTTCTAGAAACTCCCTAAACTCACTTAACATTATTCTTCTAAGTTTTTTATTCCCTTCACTCATTCTCTCTCCTAGTCAAATTATCCTAATCCCACCTAACATTTCCTCTAATCTCCCTCTTAATGAATTGTTAATGGCTAATCAACATGATTAGCCACAAAGTCAACTCCTTGCTTTTAAATACTCTTTTCCTAGGTGAATGTAAGATTTTTGAAATCTCACATTCCTCCAGGCATCCCCTCTCCCAAGGAATTTTTAATTCTTTTTTATTCCTCCAATCCCCATGATATCCTTTTTTGGAGAATTTTTAATTCCTCCAATGCACCTTGTGGAGTGTGGAGATACGAAATGCCTTTAAGGCATATTTTTGGTCTCCACACCCTCTCTTGGACCTTGTGTGAGCTCACAAGTAAATCCTATCCCTTCATCTCGAATCCATCCTAGCCATCCATTTTTCTCTCCTCTTCCTATAAATAAAGGGCTCCATCCCTTCATTCAAAACATCACGAAATCCAGTAAGCTTATGCTGCCCTTTTGAGCCTAGGAAATCATCTTGACAACTTGATCATCTCATCCTTATCATTTTCCAAATCCATTCCATTTGCACACATTGGAGAGCCATCCACATCCAGCAATCAAAGGAGCACATCAAGTGGAGCATTATCAAGGGGCGCCTTCACTTCATCAAGCTCAATCCAAAGGAGAAGGTAAAATAGCAAGGTGAAATGGTCTTTTCATGATATTTTAGCATTTTGCATGTTTATTTCATTATGTTTTTGATCATTTGACCTTCTAATCTGTTTTCCCCTCTTCACAACCTAACATTATGTGGGAAACATTTTAGTCAAATATAGGATTCAAGAAACAAATTTACACCATTCAAGAACAATTAAATGCAATGAGAAAAATAGCAATGAGCTACCAATATTAAAATTTTCTTATTTTTTAAAAAGATATCTCATAATATTAATATTTACATATTTTATTTAAAAAGTTATCTAATATTTTATTTATAAATTAAATGTTCTTTATACTAAAAAATATAAAAAACAAAATTATAATTTTATTTAAATATAAAATAAATAATAAAAAAAGGAATCTTTGTTTATAAAAAAATAAGAAAGTAGAAAAATAAGGATAACATGTATAAGGATAAAGTAAAAACAAGAAATTTCTAAAACTACATTAAAAAAACATAATAAAATAGAAATTATATCTAAATATATAATTAGAAATCTCTTTAAGCCTTTTCCAATATATTTTAGAAAAGAGAAACATAAATATAAAATTCATTTTACAGTTTTTTTATTATGAAAAAGTTCTTTATCAAGTAAGAGAATCAATTCTTATAAAGAAAAGAAAGTTTTAATAAAAGATAGGAAAATTTAGTTAGGAAAATAAAATTTAGTCTACTTTTTAGATTTAGAACTTTTTAGACTTAAAATTAAAAGCTTCTTTTCCTACACAAGGAAGTGTAGAGGCATGCATATGTATATTTCCCATGCAAGGCGATGGAAGTTGGGGAGTTTTTGGATAGAGAAAAATAATGAGAAGATGAAATTGAACCATTTTTAGAGGGGAGATAATTGCAGCCACATGAAGGTGATAATATTTCGAAAGAGAATTATTATGGGGATATATAGTAAGAGAATGGGAGCAGATCGGTTTTGGCATTTTGAGCAATTAAACAAGGTGGCAAATGCAAACATGTGGTGGAAATAAATTGTGGCACACTGTATTCTGAGAAGGACAAGAAGGATGTGTGACAATTATAGGCAAGGACAAGAATTACAAATAAGAGGCTGAGAAACAAATAAATTTATCAATCTATAGAGATAAGTTACCATTTGAAATTATTTGGATGCATGTTGGTCCTATAGAAAATCTCAACGTGCCATAACCCTCAATTTCAATGAAATCATTGCATGCATTAGAGAAGTTATTAAATTTCCGTAAGGATAGGTATTATCATGTCATAAATTTGTTATGGGATTAAATAGTTTTGTTCTAGTAATAGGATGAAAATATTACAGAGTGGAATCATATCATCAACAATTCACAAACCCTGTCTATGTCTTAGAATTTGCATGCATCTGTAGTGGGAAGTCATTCTCAACCAAGAAATATAAAATATAAGTCTTCCTTTGTGTAATAAAACCATGAAATGTTTAGGTTTAGGTAAAGATATTAAAATATATGCAGGGGTGGATTATGATAGTTCATACATTGGAAACCATAACTTGCTTCCATTAGAAAATTCAAAAAAGTGTTGATATCTTTACCAATAGCACCCTACATTAAGGGTAGATAATTTTCTTATCTGCAATAATTTTTGAGTTATGAATGACATCGTAAACGCGTTTAGATAAATAATTCTGATGAATATCACTATCCAAGCTTGTTAATGATAGAGCTCTTTGTGTGGACAAGGGTTAGTGATTAGAAAGAAATATTGCCTTAAGTATAAACCTTGGGGGTTGGTTTCTAGAATAGGAATGCTATAGACTTTCATAGATATTAAGTGACTTTCATTATTGTTCTATGTTACATAGGTTATTTGTTGAAAACTTAGATCTTGATTATATTTTATATTTGAGGCAATGGTAATAATTATATAAGGTTATTTGATAAAAGAGAACAATAATTTATGATATATGATATCAATATTTGAATAGTCTATGTTATCAACTGATAAGAATAGAGCAATGATTAATTACTTAGAAAGATAAAATGTTGACTTGTTATTAATGAAAAATCATGAGAGTTTTATCTTATTAAATTGTTGAGAGGATAAAAGAAAGTGGAATAGGATTGATATAGTGATTTAGATATAGAAATAGAGTTAAGTTTGAGTTGAAGATTCCTTATTTTGAAGTTATTATAATCTATATTACCTCCTTATGGAATTATAGAAGACTTATCATCTTAGACATATGGTAGCAACTCATCTTTATGAATATCATAAAACAAGGTCATGACCTAGAAGATTATGTTTTTTTAAATAATCATGTAATTTATTTGAAGGGTTTAAATGACTTCAAGAGTAGAGAATGATGGTATGATGAAAGAATAAGTATCTGGTAGATTACTGAGAGGTGGGGGGGGTGAATTAGTAAACTGAAAAACTGATACAAACTTCCCAAACTCAAACTCAATCACACAAAGTAAACTTATCTATAGAACATCATCGTCACGATCAATACTCATAAGAATACTCAACATCAACCGGTTAACTGTTATAGCAACTTAACAGTAAATAAATTTAATCTTGTAAACATCCAAATGCCTAATCATATGTCAACACACTCCATCTCTTAATGCTTCCAGTTATCATGCCTTATCAGAAGTTAATAAAATCAACAAATAAGATCATAACCACAAAAACATTCACCACATGACACAAATGTTTATACGTGGAAAACCCAAATAGGTAAAAACCACAGTGAGATGAGACTCACAAGATAGCTATCTGAACTCTTTTGAAGTTCGCCCTATTAGGAGCCAAGCCAGTTAAAGCTTTTACAATAAGTCCTATTAAGAACCGATCCTGTTAGGAATCACCCGGTTAAGGGATTTACAAATGGCTTGATAAAAAGAAAATACCCTGTTAGGAGTAACCTCGGTAGAGGATTTGAGAATCCAAGCTAATGGACCACCTTGTTAGAGGATTTAAGAAGTAACCAAGCTTGTTAGAGCTTACCCGGTTAGGGGATTTCAATTCTCCTATAATTGGTAGAAGACAATAGGTTTTTCTTGATCTGTCTGAATAACACTAAATTTGCTTGATCAGATCCTTTTAACCTTCAAAATGCCTTTACACAAACTGCAGATTCATTCTCCAGTTAGGCAACTACACGCTCAACTAATTTTTGCCAACACCTTTTACAAAACAACTTCATCGACCTTAAATACAAATCAATTAGGTCAGTAACATAAAAAACCTAATTCTCTCATAGAGATTACAAACAAATTGGTTCAAGTGTGACCGTTGGATTTACATAGCAATCTGTACACATTCTTCAAGAAAATTCCAACTGCTCCATGATCACCGTTTCATCGGACTTGTAACTCATCACACAATTTGCATTAGATGCAATCCACTTTGCTCATTCCCTAGACAATCAAACAAACACGCCAAAACAATCTAAACTTATCTTCATACAATGACCACATGTGTCACCATCATTACCGCTCAACATCAGATAATAAACCAACATAACAATTTCAGCAAACTTAATCGGTTAGGGTTTAACAAAAAACAACTGGTAGGGTTTACCGGTTACATTGCATAGAAAGGGTTTAACCTTATACATTGGTTACCAATTCAACTCACAAACTTACATACCATTTTACAATATCTTCCATAAAGCTCTTCCTACCGGTTTCAAGACAATATCAATAATAACAACAATATCATAAATACCTTTACTGGTTCAATTGACAACAATGACAACATAACATATCATTAATTCAATCTTCATGCAAATGCCAACAATCTCCCCCTTTGTCATTGATGGCAATACAAATATCAATGCCTTTGATTGCTGCTACAAATGGTGAATATAAATCATGGTTTACATTACCAAGTATTCACCATGATCTATTTGTCTTCAGCCTATCGCTGGTTTTCATTGCCATAATCACATAATTCTTCTCCTAATCACATAATTCTTCTCCCCCTTTGACAACAATGTCAAATTGAAAGTAAAACATGTAATTGCAAATTTTCACTGTGCATCAACAACATACTACAACTTGATGCTCCTCTTGTGGAATACATCCACTTCTGCATCAATCCTTCTAAGATTTGTAATTGATTCAAGGACTGATGCAATCAACATCATGGTCAACTAACTTCATGAAGGGGTACAACCCCTAGTTGACTTCGAAGACACTCAAATGTACTCTTACGCAGAGGTTTGGTAAAGATATCTGCAAGCTGCTCCTTGGTAGAAACATGCTCTAAGATAACATCTTTACTTTAAAATTTTTCCCTCAAAAAGTGATACTTCAATTCAATGTGCTTGGTTCGTGCGTGCAAAACATGATTCTTAGAAATATTTATGGCACTTGTATTATCACATAAAATATTTATAGGTTCTGAGATTGTCATCTTAAAACCTTCCAAAATGTGCCTCATCCAAATAGCCCGTGTGCAATTCATATAAGCTACAACATACTCAGCTTCAACAGTAGATTGTGAAGTACAACTTTGCTTCTTACTACTCCATGAAACAAGCCTTCCTCCTAGAAAAAATGTTCCACCGATAGTGCTTTTTCGGTCATCAACATTTCTTGCCCAATCAACATTTGTGTACACCTTCAAATCAAATATTCCTCCATATGGATACCATAATCCATAGTCAACAGTACCTTTCAGATACCTAAAAATTCTCTTGGTTGCTATCGGATGTGCTTCCTTTGGATTCTTCTAGAATCTTGCAACTATACCAACTACATGGGCTATATCCGGTCTGCTGTGAACAACATAGTGTAATTTGCCAATCATTGACCTATATTCCTTTTCATTAACAAACTTAGATTCATCTTCCTTGGACAACTTACAACCTATAACCATTGGTGTTCCAATTGGTTTAGAGTCACTCATGCCAAAAGTCTTCAAAATCTCTTTCACATACTTAGATTGAGTAATGAAAATACCATTCTTCATTTGCTGTATCTGCAAGCCTATGAAATTTTTTATTTCTCCTACTAAAGACATTTCAAACTCATTTTTCATTTCATCTACAAAACTGTTGCTCATGACATCATTTCCTCCAAAAATAATATCATCAACAAATACTTCACTAACCAGTATTTCATCTCCTTCAGTCTTGAGATAAATATTACTATCACTGGTTTTTGCAAAGCCTATCTTCATCAGATATGTATGAATCCTTTCATACCATGCTCTGGGTGCTTGCTTTAAGCCATACAAAGCTTTATGATATCTGCATACCATGTCTTTCTCATCTGTGAAAGCATAACCATCTGGCTGCTCTATGTATACCTCTTCTTCCAATATCCCATTCAAAAATGCAGACTTAACATCCATCTAGTATACCTTGAACTTCTTATGGGCTGCAAATGCAAGTTCAGTTCTGACACCTTCTAGTCTTGCTACTGGTGCAAAAGTTTCGCCATAATCTTCTCCTTCTTCTTGTGCATAACCCTTGCAGACTAATATAGCCTTATTGCAAACTACAACACCATCTTCATTTAACTTGTTTTTGAATACCCATTTAGTACCTATAACATTCCTATTTACCGGTCAGGGTACCAAGGTCCAAGTGTTGTTCTTCTCAATTTGATCCAATTCCTCCTCCATAGCTTTAACCCAATGATCATCACCAAATCCCTCCTTAGTACTTCTAGGTTCAATGGTGGAGATCATGCAAGAGTTCTCTCTTATTCTCCTTCTAGTTAGTTCTCCTGCATCCTTATCCCCAATAATCTGTTCAAGACTATGGTTCAGTCTCACATACCTAGGAATAACAAGATCATTCTCTTTAGGTTTAGCTTCTTCATTATCATCTTCTTTTGAATTTATTTGTTCTGGTTGAACAAGTGCATCAGAATTTGCTTTATTGGTTTTTGATTTAATAGTTTCAGGTTCCAAAAGCAAAATGCAAGGATCTTCATCATTTTTCTTTGAACTGGTTCCTTCTGAGACTTCAGGAGATTCATCTACTCGAACATCAACACTCTCAACAATTCTTTGTGTCTGGTTGTTGAAGCATTTATAGGCCTTACTCTTGGTGGAATAGCTAAGAAATATGCCTTCACCACTCTTAGTTTCAAACTTGCTAATGTAATCACCTCTTTTAATAAAACATTTGCTACCAAATATCTTAAAATAGCTAACATTAGGTGATCTTCCATACCAATATTCATAAGGGGTCTTGTCCTTACCTCTTTTCACCAGAAATAGGTTCATTGTGTAGACAACTGTACTTACAACTTCTATCCAAAATGTTTTCACTAAACCTACTTGTATCATTATTGTCCTAGCAGCTTCAACCACTGACCGATTGTTCCTCTCTGCGATACCATTCTACTGTGGTGTCCTTGGTGCAGAAAGCTGCCGTTTGATACCATTCTCATCACAGTACCTAGTGAACTCCTCAGAAGTAAATTCACCGCCTTGATCTGTTCTCAGACATTTTATGTTTTTGCCACTCTCTTTCTCAGCTAAGGCCCTCAATTCCTTGAACTTACCAAAAGCTTCATTCTTATCCTTCAAGAATGTGACCCACATCATCCTTGAACAATCATCAATGAAGATCAAGAAATATTTGTCACCTTAAATGCTTGTTGTTCTTATTGGTCCACACAGATCTGTATGAACCAAATCTAACAAGTTCTCTACTGAGAAGGACTTGCTCTTGAAAGTTGAAGAAGTCATATTTCCTAACTGACATTCTTTGCAAAGAGCATTAACCGGTTTGTCTAGCTGAGGCAAACATCTTACTGTCTTGGACTTGCTCACTTTAACAATGTTATAAAAGTTTATATGACAAAATCTCCTATGCCAAAGCCAGCTATCATCTATCTTTGCAATCAAATAGTTGCTAACTTTAGGATTAAGATGAAACATATTACCTCTGGTTTGTTTCCCGGTTGCAATCAATTCACCTTTATTGTCAAAGATTTTGCACATACCATTTCTAAACTCCAGTGGGTATCCTCTATCATTAAGTTGTGCCACAATCAAAAGATTGTGCTTTAGACCTTCAACCCAATAGACATCATCAACACTACTCTTCCCATTAAGGGAAGTAACTCCCTTACCTTTAACCATACAGGGTGATTCATTGCCAAATCTGACAATACTACCATCAAATTACTTCAAGGAAAGAAATTTGCTTCGATCACTGGTTATATGATATGAACAACCACTATTAGTGATCTAATCATCAGAGTTATCCATCCTGGACACTAGTGCCTTCTGATCTGATATCTCTTCCTTAATAGCTACAAACACAATATCTTCACTAGCATCATCATCAAATTCTTCATCAGTGATACCACTGTCAACCGCTATAAGACAATCTCTCTTGCCTTTACCCTTATACTTCTTGAATTTGTCTCTCTTGTGTTCATTTTCACCATTAGGACAATTATCTTCTATATGACAAATCTTGTTGCATGCAAAACACTCTAATGGTAGTTTACCTCTGTATTTCCCAGTGCCTCTAGGAAGTCGTTTTGCCAACAATGCTTCAAGTTCCACTAGGCCGTCTTCATCATCAGAATCTCTACTAGATCTAGATTCATATCCATGACAAGTATCTCTACTTTTTCTCACAAATGGGTTAGAGACAAAATCTTTGAATGCAGATTCTGATTTCTATACACTACCATCATAGCCATTTAATTCAAAAGCAATAAGTTTGCTAATGATAGAGTCAAGAGTTACCTTAGTTTTGTCAATGGGTTTCAACTCCTGAATAGCTGCAACTTGGATAGCATAGACCGGTAGCAGGGTTCTCAATACCTTATTGATCATTGTGGCATCTTCCACTTTCCCTCCTGCACTCTTTATTTCACCAATTATCTCTTTTATCCTTTGACCATACTACTGGATATTCTCACCTTCAGACATTCTCATGTCATCAAACTTTCCTCTTAGGCTCTCCTCTTTAGCAATCTTAACATGTTCGTCACCACTATAAATATCTTCAAGTTTTTTCCATACTTCATATACAGTTTCAAGACCATGAACATCTACATATTCAACATCAGACAGGGAACTGATAATAGCCTCCAATGCTTGATGATTTTCTTGTTGTTCTTTCTTTTGATCATCAGTCATAGTTCCAATAGGTGTAACATTCTGAGTTTCTACATGATCCCAATACTGACTTCCCAAACTCTTGATGTAAATCTTCATTTTGTCACTCCATATCCTATAGTTATCTTTGTTAAACTTCAGACCTTCCTTCTTGATCATGATCTACAAGATCTTTTCCTCAAGCTATTAGGCTTTAGATTTAAAAGGACATGAGATGCTCTAATACCAATTGATGGTATGACGAAAGAATAAGTATCTGGTAGATTACTAAGAGGGGGGGGGTGTGAATTAGTAAACTGAAAAACTGATACAAACTTCCCAAACTCAAACTCAATCAGACAAAGTAAACTTATCTATAGAATATCACCGTCATGATCAATACTCATAAGAATACTCAACATCAACCAGTTAACTGTTATAGCAACTTAATAGTAAATAAATTTAACCTTGTAAACATCCAAATTCCTAATCATATATCAACACACTCCATCTCTCAATGCTTCCAGTTATCATGCCTTATCAGAAGTTAATAAAATCAACAAATAAGATCATAACCACAAAAACATTCACCACATGACACAAATGTTTATACGTGGAAAACCCAAATAGGTAAAAACCATGGTGAGATGAGACTCACAAGATAGCTATCTGAACTCTGTTGAAGTTCACCCTGTTAGGAGCCAAGCCTGTTAAAGCTTTTACAATAAGTCCTGTTAAGAACTGGTCCTGTTAGGAATCACCTGGTTAAGGAATTTACAAATGCCTTGATAAAAAGAAAATACCCTGTTAGGAGTAACCTCGGTAGAGGATTTGAGAATCCAAGCTAATGGACCACCTTGTTAGAGGATTTAAGAAGTAACCAATCTTGTTAGAGCTTACCCGGTTAGGGGATTTCAATTCTATTGTAATTGTTAGAAGACAACAGGTTTTTCTTGATATGTCTAAATAGCACTACATTTGCTTGATTAGATCCTTTTAAGCTTCAATATGCTTTTACAAAAATTGCAGATTCATTCTCCGGTTAGGCAACCACACACTCAATTGATTTTTTTCCAACACCTTTTACAAAAAAACTTCATCGACCTTAAATACAAATCAATTAGGTCGGTAACATAACAAAAACCTAATTCTCTCATAGAGATTACAAACAAATCAGTTCAAGTGTGGCCGTTGGATTTACATAGCAATCTGTACACATTCTTCAAGAAAATTCCAACTGCTCCATGATCACCGCTTCATCGGACTTGGAACTCATCACACGCTTTGCATTAGATGCAATCCACTTTTCTCATTCCCTAGACAATCAAACAAATGCGCCAAAACAATCTGAACTTATCTTCATACAATGACCACACGTGTCACCATCATTACCGCTCAACATCAGATAATAAACCAAGATAACCATTTCAGCAAACTTAATCAGTTAGGGTTTAACAAAAAAAAATTGGTAGGGTTTACCGGTTACATTGCATAGAAAGGGTTTAACCTTATACATCGGTTATTGGTTCAACTCACAAACTTACATACCGGTTTACAATATCTTCCATAAATCTCTTCCTACCGGTTACAAGACAATATCAATAATAACAACAATGTCATAAATACCATTACCAGTTCAATTGACATCAATGACAACATAACATATCATTAATGACATCTTCATGTAAATTCCAATAGAGACCATTAATGGATCATTATATACAAATCTACTTAAGTATTGATAAGATGTGAGTTATCATCATCACCTTATAATAGACTCTTAAATGTTGTCACATGTATATCATTATAAATTAACTATGTATGAATATGTATTCAATATTGATAGGTGATACATGTTTAGGCATAGGACAATGCATTGGTATGCCCATATGTTATCCTTTATGCTCTTATTACCTAGGAAGATTCTATATGCTTATGTATGCGTGGAGGAATTCTTGATTTTTCTCTATGTATGAGGTGAAATTGTGTTATATTAATGAAATACTTGTGTGAATGCAAAGATACTCAATTAGATGAAATAATGTTTATTTTAGAAAGGGTGATGCTTCTATTTATTTATGTATGTTAATAAATCTCGTGTCTTCATGATAGCATTACATTAGAATTGAATGTAGATGTGTCATATTACATCGAATTCCATTACTCTTGTTAGATTCACATTGTTAGTCTACTTCATGTTGGGTTGAGTATCTTTTGTATCATGAAAGATTCCAAGGAGGTGGGAATACTCTGTAGTAGGGTGGATACATGCTCTAGCAATGTTCTTGCCATGCTAGATAGATGTCGAGAGCTCTTGTCAAGATGGTCTTCATGATTTTCTCTTTATGTTGTTAATCTTAGAGGATCTGGTTGATACTAGGAAGGGGGGGTGATTCAATATTAACAAAAATTTCAAACTTAAAACTCAACCTTATAAAAATTCATCAAATCAACCATAAAGCACTAATAAACTCTTTACCAGTACCAGTTACCACTACTAATCATCTGCTAAAGTGATTTATCATGTCTGCACATCAAGTGTTCATATACCATGCATTAACTGAAAAATAAACATAACAGTACATAAGGACATTCAACATATGAACACCATGTTTTTCTCATGGAAACCCAAATAGGGAAAAACTACGGTGGGAATTGGTACCCACAAATATTTTACACTCTTTCAGAATGCGACCTGTTAGGAGCCAAGCCTGGTTAAAAGCTTACAATGATGTCCTATTAGGAGCAGATCCTGTTAGGAGTCACCCGGTTAAGGGATTTGGATAATGAGCCCTGTTAGGAGCTATGACCTATTAGGATCAACCTCGCAAGAGGATTTAACACTTAGATGCTGAGCTACCCGGTTAAGAGATTTACAATGTAAGGCTTGTTAGGACCTACTCAGTTAAGGGATTTTAGCTGCTACAATTGTTAGAGAACAACAATGAATGATCTAGATATAGCACTTAACTGCTTACTTGGTCAGATCCAATTATACTTCAAATCTGCAACACTCTAGAAGATCTCTTACACCCTAGTTCGGCTTCACACACTTCTCAAAAATACCGACACAACAAATATCAACTGTACCGACCTAAATAACCTCTACAACTTAGTGGGTTACAAAACCCTAAGACTTACATCATAGATCATCACAAATCTTTAAAACTCATTGCAGATCATCATATAGATCATTACAATCAATTATAAATCAATATCAACCATTGAGTGATCGTAACTCATCACAACAACTCGATCTGATACAAAGTCAAACCCTTAGCTCATTCTGCTAAGCACTTTGCAAATTCCCAAGAAATTTCATCTTAATTGCGCCAAAACAAAATCCAAACACTTCACGCAGGTTGTGCCACTTCACCACCAACATATGAACTTGATATAGATCACCGCCAAACTAAAAATCATTACTGGTTAAGAGAATTCTTTACTGGTCCTTAAACCCTTCTTAAACCCTAGCAAAAATATCAGAGAAATCATAAACATGACTTCCATTAACCAAAACATGATGCGGTTCCAGTCAGATACATATTATAATGATAAAAACTCATGCTCCGAACCACAACACTTCAATTATTACCAATCACCAACAATAATCAAAACATCTCCACGTTTACTAGTTAAGGTCCTAATTGTCAGTTCACTGTCCTCAATACCAGTAAGGCATTTTTGGTAGACCAAAAAGACTTAGATGACAAAATACAACATAGTAGAAATCAATTGCCATCAATGACAACACAAATAACTGATCAAAGTCATCCAATCATGCAATCTTAATCTCTTCATCACAAAGTCATCACAAATAGTCTTTTATCGGTTCAGTCATCATTCTTCATCTGCATCAGTTATGCCAAACATGCCAACATTATCCCCCTTTGGCATTGATGGAAACACCAATATAAATATCAATATTTGTAACTAAAATAATGCTTCTCAGATTAGGAACTTCTTTGCTGCACTTCACACTCCTACTGAACAACATCTGCCGTTATCATTCCTTCACTTGCTCAATTTATTTACTTCTGGTATAGCCCTTCTCCTCCTTAGGCTAATATATATCTTCTCCCCCTTTGACAACAATTCCAAAGGTGCATATGAATCACCGGTCATCAAATCTACTGTTGTTGTCTTTAACATGTCTACAAACTCATCTAAGCTGCTCCCCCTATGAAGTAGCCACCATTTCATCAATCCATAGTGAAAAATATTCATTAAGTCCACTAGATTGATGCATCTCTTGCATCCTAGTTTTTCTGCATCCTAGTTTTTAATGAGTACGGGTCTGACCCCTAATTTATCTTTGAGGTACTCAAAGGTAGTCTTTGGCAAAGGTTTTGTAAAAATGTCTGCCAACTGTTCTTTGTTGGACACATACTCCATTCTGACTTGCTTCTCCTAGACTCTTTCCCTCAGAAAGTGATACTTCAATTCTATGTGTTTTGTTCTTTCATGTAACACATGATTTTTTGAAATATTAATTGCACTTGTATTTTCACAATAAATATTTACCAGTTTAGACATATCAAGTTTAAAACCTTCTAACACATGTCTCATCTAGATTGCCTGCATGCAATTCATTGATGCAACAACATACTCTGCCTCTGTTGTTGACTATGAAACACAAGTTTGCTTCTTACTAGTCCAAGCAACCAATCTACCTCCAAGAAGAAAAGCTCCACCGATAGTGCTTTTTCGGTCATCAACATTGCTTGCCCAATCTGCATCGGTAAACACCTTCAAAGACAAATCATTTTTATAAGGATACCATAAACCATAATTTGTTGTGCCTTTCAAATACCAAAATATCCTTTTCACTACTACCAAGTGAGTTTCCTTGGGACCCTTTTGAAATCTAGCAACCAAACCAACAACATGTGCAATATCAGGCTGACTATGAACAACATAATGTAACTTACCAATCATGGACCTGTATTCTTTTTCATCAACAGAGGGTGAATCATCCTATTTAGACAGTTTACAACCAGTCACCATCGAAGTACTAAATGGTTTACAATCTTCCATACCAAATGTTTTCAACACTTCCTTTACATACTTACTTTGATAGATAAATATTCCACCATCCAATTGCTGGACCTGCAACCCAATAAAAAACTTAATCTCACCAATAAGAGACCTCTCAAATTGTTTCTTCATCTCCTCAGAAAACGCCATACATAAATCATCATCACCTCCAAAAATTATATCATCTACAAATACTTCAGGTATCAATACTTTGTCTCCATTAGTCTTAAGATATATGTTACTGTCCTCACTGGTACGTTGGAATCCTATCTTAATTAGGTGTGCATGCAATATTTCAAACCATGCTCTCGGTGCCTGCTTCAATCCATACATTGCCTTATGTATCTTGTAAACCATATCTTTATCCTCAAATAAAGAAAATCCATCCGGTTGTTCTATGTACACTTCTTCCTCAAGGATGCCATTAAGAAAAGCTGATTTAACATCCATAAGCAAGTAACATAAGCCTACGTAAGTGTACGCAAGTAACATTCTTAGTCCTTCCAATCTTTCCACAGGTGCAAATATTTCTCCATAATCTTCTCCTTCTTCTTGTGCATGGCCTTTGCATCCCAACCTTGCTTTATTCCTCACAACCTTTCCTTCTTCATTCAACTTGTTTCTAAAGACCCATTTAGTTCCAATCACATTCTTGTCTTCCGATCTGGGAACAAGTGTCCATGTCTTGTTCTTCTCTATTTGATCCAATTCCTCATTCATAGAATTGATCCAATCATCATCTTTCAATGCCTCTCTTACTTTTTTAGGTTCAATAGTTGAAATCAAATAGGAATTTTCTTTGATTTTTCTTCTTGTTTCTACACCAACATTCTTATCTCCAATAATTTGTTCTTCTGAATGATTCAGTCTGACATAAATTGGTATTACTCGTTCCGGTGCTATGCCTTCTGCTTCACGTTCTTCATCTTCTTCATTGCTATCTTCATTTACTGGTTGAGAACCTATTTCTACATTGTTCTGCTCATCATTCTTTTGTACCTCTGATTCAATGAACACAAGTTTATCTTCATCTTTCTCAGGTTTAGATTTGCAGGTCTCATCATATTTCTCAGAGAGCTCATCTACCTTCACATTAGCACTCTCAATGATGTTTTTTGTTCTTTTGTTATAACATTTGAAAGCCTTACTCTTCGTAGAGTAAACAAGAAAAATACCTTCATCACACTTTGTGTCAAACTTCTGAGTGTAATCATCACGTTTAACAAAACATCTACTCCCAAATTTTTAAAAGTAACTTATAGTAGGATTCTTTCCATGCCATAATTCATTAGGTGTTTTTTTGTTACCTCTCTTGACAAGTACCTGATTCAAAGGGTAAACAAAGTGCTAACTGCTTCTCTCCAAAACATCTTCGGTAATTCACCTTTAATCAACATGGTTCTAGAAGCTTCAACAATTGTTCTATTCATTCTCTTTGCTATCCCATTTTGTTGTGGAGTTCTAGGAGCTAACATCTACCTCTTGATTCCCTGTTCATCATAGAACTTCACAAATTCATCAGAAGTAAATTCTCCTCCCCTGTTAGATCTTAAACATTTCAAATTCTTCTCGGTTTCTTTCTCAACTAAAGCTTTTAATACTTTGAATTTACTGAATGCCTCTGAATTTTCTCTCAGAAAAGTCACCCACATCATTTTTGAAAAAGCATCAGTGAAAATCATGAAATATCTATCACCCAAATAACTCTTAGTCATCATAGGACCACAAAGATCAATATGAACCAAATCAAGAATATTTTCTAAAGAGAAAGACTTACTCTTGAAAGATACATAAGTCATCTTACCCATCTAACAGTCTTTGCATAACACATTATCCAATTAAACAAGCAGAGGAAAACCTATCACAAAGCTAGACTTACTAACCTTTATAAAATTGTTAAAATTTACATGACAAAATCTCTTGTGCCATAACCAGCTGTCTTCAATCTTTGCCACAAAACAACTATTCACATTAGTATTCAGATGAAAAATATTACCTCTTGTTTTCTTTCCAGTAGCAATCAATTTTGCATTATTTCCAAGAATCTTGCACACTCCACTTTTAAATTCTAGAAGATAACCCTTATCATTTAGTTGACCAACACTCAAAAGGTTATGTTTTAATCCATCAACCCAAAAGACATCATCTACATTTCTTTTACCATTTAATGAAATAGTTCCTTTACCTTTAACCATGTAGGGTGAGTTGTTTCCAAATCTTACCACACCGCCATCAAATTATTCAAGTGATAAGAACTTGTTTCTATCACTGGTCATGTGGTGTGAGAAACCACTATCTATTATCCATTCATCACTTTTATCCATGTGAGACACTAATGCCTATTCATTAGTCAGATCTTCCTTCACAAACACTATCTCCTCATTATCATCTTCTTCAGATTCTTCATCAATCACACCTTCATCCACTACAACATAGCAATGTTTTTGTCCTTTTCCTTTAAATTTTATGAACTTCTCTTTCTTATCAGTGTTAGGACAGTTAGTAGAAATGTGTCCAATTTTATTGCAAGATAAACACTTCAAAGGTAATTTACCTTTATACTTACCAGTGCCTCTAGGAAACCTCTTAGCCAATAGTGCCTCAAGTTCCATAAGATGATCTTCATTATCATCCCTAGTTCTACTACTGCCATGACTCAACCTGCAGTCATGATCATGACAAATATCCTTTCCTTACCTGATAGATGTACCAGTAATAAAAGCTTTGAAAGCATATTCAAACGGTTTTGAAACACTATTATCAAAACTATTTAACTCAAATGTAGCCAACTTTCCAATGAAATAATCAATAATGACTTTATCTTTAGAAATAGATCTAAGTTCTTGAATTGCAGAAACTCTAATAACATACTATGGTAGAAGAGTTATAAGAATTTTACTAACAATAATGACATCATCAATCTTACCTCTAGCACTCTTAATGCCACCTAAAACTTATTTAATCCTTTGACCATATTGTGCAATGTTCTCACCATCAACCATTTTCATGTCATCAAAGTTGCCTCTTAGACTTTCTTCCTTTGCTCTTTGAACATGTTCATCTCCTCCATAAATCAATTCTAATTTCTCCCACACCTTAGCTGCAGTTTCTAATCCATGAACATCTATATACTCAGTATAAGATAAATTACTTACAATCACTTCCAAGGCTTGAATGTTTTCCTGTTGTTCTTTAAGCTCATCTGATGTTAAGGGGCTGGTAGTAGGAGCAACATATTTGTTTACCACATGATTCCAATACTGAGAACCCAATCCTTTAATGTATATCTTCATCCGGTCTTTCCATATTCGATAGTATCTTTGGTAAACTTGGGACCCTCCTTCTTCACCATCTTTCTTCAGGATCTTTCCCTCAAGCTATTAGGCTTTCTGCACATAGAGGACCAATGCTCTGATACCAATTGTTAAACTTAGAGGATTCAATTAATACTGAGGGGGGGGGTGAATCAATATTAGCTACAGTTTCAAACTTAAAACTCAACCTTATAAAAATTCATCAAATCAACCATAATGAAGTAATAAACTCTTTACCAGTACCGGTAATCACTGCTAATCATTGTAAGGAAAGAATAGTGTGGAAACGCCTTCCTAATGTGAATTAGCAGGGAAGATCATACAAGAATGCAATTTAAAACTTTTATAGAACGTTAAGGATAACATAGAAAAAAATAAATAGAATCAACACAGAGACAAAACGCCAAGAGTTATGTGGGAAAACCCTTTCGGGAAAAAACCCACCACCAATAGTTGAACACTTTGTTTTTAGTAAATGAGTTCACAACAAAGTTTTAGTTTGCAACTACAAGTATTCGTTCTCAGATTCTCACAAACTGGACACTCCAATCGGCTCACAGAATTAGTCACGGCTAATCAACAGAACAACACCCTATTTGAGTTTCCTCTTGGATTCATATACATTTTCCATGTCGACCATTCAATTGTCAGTTTGCACCAATCGGTTAAACATCTAATTGTTTGCGTCAGTCTGCATTCGTGAGAAAACAATTATTCCACATGAACCCAGGAATCACACTGGTTCATATTCAAATACACCAGCAGGAACTTCTAATGTGACCACGAGCTCATCTTTTGGACTTCGGTTTGAAGCGAGCATCCATAGTTGGTCGCACCTTATTGATCATCGAAAGACCCTCAACGAGGTTACCCCGATCCTCGACGAACAAGTATGCGGTTCCTGAACATGTGACTCCAAACAAGTCGGCTCCATCGGGTATCGGTGTAACTCAAAAACTACATCTCCGATGGCCGATGACAGACCCGATCACTGAAGGCAAATCCATCGAATATCAACGTAGCTTCTCACAGACTCCTCTGATAGCCAATAGCACTTCAATGACCCAAGGAGGATCTATTGAAACTCGGCGTATCTTGCATCCTATTCCTCTTGATAGCCAATTTCAACCTAAGGCAACTCCATCAGGTATCGGCGTAACGCCGAATAGGTCCACCCGATAGCCGATGCTACCCCGATGACCTTCGTTGGGTCATCAGGATGACTTCAAACCTGCTTCTCTGAGTTCCATTACACTTCAAGACATAGGAAGACTGACTCATCGAGTATCGGTATAGCAGATCGAGACTACTCCCGATGACCGATACCTACTTTGATATGTCGAGCTCATCGGCAAAGGTTATATTGATAGAGCTCATATATTTTCTTCACACTGTTTCATTGGCTAGAGTTAAACCGATCAGTATGAACAAAGGTCAAGTGAATTAGAGGCACATTTCCAACAAACTCCCACTTGACGAGGAATTCACTGGACTGCTTGAGCACTTTCCAAACATTATAGAGAGATATGGGTATTGAGACCCATCGAGTTAGAACACCACTTGAACTTGTGAGTGCTCACCGGTTTTGTTAATCCGCCTGCAACGTTTTCCTGAGTGTCTACCTTGTTTAGATTAACCTTTCCATCCTCTACCATGTCACACATAAAATGGAATTGCACATCTACGTGTTTAGTCCTTGCATGGAATGTAGGATTCTTCGCTAAACATATAGCACTTTGACTGCCACATCACACTTCAACTTGCCTTGCATTAGAACCAACATCTATACTCAAACGCCCGAGCCAAACAACTTTCTTTACAAGCATGTGTGGCTGCCATGTATTCTGCCTCTATAGTAGACAAAGCGACTGCAGACTGTCGCTTGCTCATCCAACTTATTGCTCCACCATTCATAACAAAAATATATCCACTGGTGGATCTTCTGCTGTCAATGTCCCCTACCCAATCATAATCCACATAACCACAAATGTTGAGAGTTCTCTTTGAATCATTCAGATTACCATGATAGCAAAAAGCAAAATCTGAAGTTCCCTTCAGATATCTAAACACCCTCTTTACAACATCCCAATGCAGCCTTCTTGGATTTGACATAAATTTGCTTAAACTCCCACTGTTTGGGCAATGTCTAGCCTTGTACAAACCATTGCATACATCAGACCACCAATATCACTTGCATAAGGTATACTCTTCATGTCATCTATCTCTTTTGGAGATTTTAGACTGTCATGCATAGATAGTTTGGTTCCCTACAAAATAGGAACAACCTATTGTTTACAGTCAGATATATTAAACTTATCAAGAACACTGGTGATGTATTTTCTCTGGCTGAGCCAAAGTTTTTTCTTAGATCTCTCCCTCTTGATTTCCATTCCCAGAATGTAGTTTTCTGACTGTAAATCTTTCATTTCAAACTTCAAGGATAATTGGGACTTCAAGTCTAAGATCATACCTTTGTTATTTCCAAAGAACAACATGTCATCGACATACAAAACAATAATAAGTATCTTAGCATCTTCAACCTTGTAGTACACACAATGATCAAATTTTGATCTCACAAATCCCAAAGACAACATAAACGTATCATATTTTTGATACCACATTCTGGGAGACTGTTTCAAATCATATAGAGACTTCTTTAGTTTGTATACCAATTGTTCTTTACCTTTTTTCACAAAATGCTCAGGCTGAGACATATAAATCTCTTCTTTAAGATCACCATGAAGAAATGGTGTCTTCACATCCATCTACTGAATCTCCCAATCATATGCTATTGCAAGTGACAAGAGAAATCTGACAGATGTCAGCTTAGCCGTAGGAGAAAAGATCTCTCCATAGTCAATACCTTCCTTTTGAGAATACCCCTTTGCAACCAATCTTTCTTTGTACTTGTCAATGCTGCCATCTGGACCATACTTCTTTTTGAATACCCACTTGTAGCCTACAAGCTTTCTGCCTTTAGGCAATGGTACCAAATCCCAAGTTTCATTTTTTATATAATGATGATATTTCATCATTCATGGCTTTCAACCAGGAATCTGAATCAGGCATCTTAATAGCTTCTTTGATAGTCCTAGGCTCATCAATATTTGCAAGTAAAGCATAAGCATAATTAACATTCAACATAGAGTGACTGTACTTATTAGGTGTATACCCATCAGGTTGCCGCCTCTCCTAAGTAGATCTTCTCAACTCTAGTGTTGAGGCTTCTTGAGGTTCAATAGGAGGCATCATCATGTTCTTCTTCAGAATTACTTGAACTGCTTGAACTCTCCTCATGTTCAGGTATCTCTAGAGATTCTTCCTTAGCTGGAGGAATTTCAACCTTAGCTTCTCCTTTATTTCCTATGTTGTGATCTAGTGACATAGGTTTCAGCTCATGAAAAATTACACTTCTATTGTACATAACCTTACCAATTACTGGATTCCAAAGTTTGTATCCTTTCACACTAACTCCATAGCTAATGAAGACACATTTCACAACTTTGTTATCCAACTTAGATCTATTAATATCAGGCACATGAGCATATTCCTCTGCACCAAAAACATGAAGGTTTCTTAAAGAAGGTTTCTTATCAGACCATACTTCCATAGGTGTTTTGTCAACCAATGCTGAAGTAGGAGAGCAATTCAACATGTAACATGTTGTAGCAACTGCTTCAGCCCAGAATTTTTGTTCTAGCCCATCTCCACTCAACATGCTTCTTTCTTTCTCAATTAGAGACCAATTCAACCTTTCAACAACTCCATTTTGTTCTGGAGTGTAAGGTACGGTCTTATGTCTCTTAATTCCATGATCAACATAGTACTTGTCGAAATCTATACTATAGTATTCACCACCATTGTCTATTCTTAAACATTTAATCCTTCTCCTAGTCCGATTTTCAACAAGGTTCTTAAACTTCTTAAAATGACTAAACACTTCTGATTTACTTTTAAGAAAGTATACAAATGCCCTTCTTTAATAATCATCTACAAACGATACATAATACTTAGACTTGGACAAAGAAGGAACATCCATTGGACCAAACACATAAGAGTGAACATAATCAAGAATGTCAAAAGATTTATGAGAACTGGAATACAACTGAACACAGTTTTGTTTTTCATATATGCAGTGTTTGCAGAAATTGAACTCAAAACTACAATCATCCATACTTTCAACCAGATTCTTATTCTTCAAAGCTTTTAAACCTTTTTCACCAATGTGGCCTAACCTATTATGCCAGAGCATTGTTTTCTCAGCAGGAAGTTTAGCTTCCAATGAATTAGCATTATGCATCATTACAGTTGCCTTAATAGACTTTTCAGAGGTTATATTATAACATATAGGTTCAACATTTAACTTATATAGTGTACCAATGCGATCATCCTTTGCCAATACAATGGAACCCCTAGTCATCTTGCAACCACCGGATACAAATGTAACTTGTACTGCAACATAACCAAGTTTACTTACAAAGAGAAGGTTTCTTGCCATACTTGGTATATGAAGAACTCCATTGATCCCCTTCACTCTACCATCTGGGAATTGAATTTTAATTCTATCTCTCCCTACAATCTCCAATGTAGAATCACTAGGAAAGTAAACCTTTCCACCATCATACAGTTCATACTTTGAGAACCACTCCTTGTGGGAGGTCATGTGAAAAGATGCGCTAGAGTCTACTAACCAGGTGTCATCTGAGGTAGGCACTGCCAGGGCTGCTAAAAATGCATCTGCATCACTCTGAGAAGATTTAGTGTCAGAATAATTCTTCTTCTTCTTCTCCTCCTTGAAATCCTTTCGGATATGCCCTTTCTACCCATAGTTACAGCAATTCACCTTTAACTTCTTGCCTGGAGATTTTGATCTCTCTTGAGACTTGGACTTGGACTTCTTTCTTTTCTTTTTGTCTTTGTCCTTCGGTCTACCTCGAACAACGAGTGCATCTTTTTTCACCTCAGAAGATTTATTTCTCATTTCTTCTGACAAAAGAGTATTAACCACAGTATCCATCTTGAATTGGGTCGTGGTACTACCGATAGCCATCACTAAGTGATCCCAAGAGTTAGGCAATGAACACAAAAACAACATGCAATGTTCTTCTTCCAGAATGGTCACACCAACAAAAGTTAACTGTGCAAGAACCATGTTGAATACATTCAAGTGGTCTGCAAATGGTGTTTCTGCATCCATCTTCATAGAGTACAACTTTATCAAGAAAAGTTTATTCACCAAGGACTTTCCTTGATAAATATCTCCCAACTTCTTCCGAAGAAGATGTGTAGTTTTCTCCTCATGGACATTTAACAAAACAAAATTAGCAAGACATAGCCTGATTAGACCCCTTGCCTTCCGGTCGGCTAATTCCCATTCCTGCTTCATGCCTATAGGTTTTTGCCAAGACACCGTAATCCAAAGGTCTCGGTCGACCAACAAGTCTTCCATCTTGAGTTTCCATAGTTCGAAACTGGAACCATTAAATTTCTTCATGTCTATGCACCCTGAGGTGCTCGCCATCTTAACCTATAAAACAAACAAGTAGACACTCTGCAAGACTCCCACTGAAACATAATTGACACAAAAAACCAACCCTACCCAACAAGGATAACAAAATAGGCCAAGCTCTGATACCGCTTGTAAGGAAAGCACAGTGCGAAAATGCCTTGCTAATGTCAATTAGCAGGGAAGATCATACAAGAATGCAATTTAAAAATTTTACAGAACGTTAAGGATAACAGAGACAAAAATAAATATAATCAACACAAAGACAAAACACCAAGAATTACGTGGGAAAACCCTTTTGGGAAAAAACCCACCACCAACAGTTGAACACTTTATATTTAGTAAATTAATTTACAACAAAGTTTCAGTCTGCAACTACAAGTATTTGTTCTCAGATTCTCACGAACGGGACACTCCAATCGGCTCACAGAATTAGTCACTGCTAATCAACAAAACAACACCCTATTTGAGTTTCCTGTTGGCTTCATATACATTTTCCATGTTGACCTTTCAACTATTAGTTTGCACCAATTGGTTAGACATCTAACTGTCTATGTTAGTCTACATTCATGAGAAAACAATTATCCCACATGCACCCATGAATCACACTGGTTCGTATTCAAATACACTGGCAGGAACTTCTAATGTGACCACGAGCTCATCTTTTGGACTTCGGTTCAAAGCGAGCATCCACGGTCAGTCGCACCTTATCAGTCATCGGAAGACCCTCAATGAGGTTACCCCGATTCCTGACGAACAAGTATGTGGTTCCTATACACGTGACTCCAGACAAGTTGGCTCCATCGGGTATCTGCGTAACTCCAAAACTACATCTCCGATGGCCGATGAAAGTCCCGATTGTCGAAGGCGAATCCATTGGATATCGACATAGCTTCTCACAGACTCCTCCGATCACTGATAGCACTCTGATGACCCAAGGAGGATCCATCGGAACTTGACGTAGCTTCCATCTTGTTCCTCTCGATAGCCAATGTCAACCTAAGGAAACTCCATCGGGTATCGATGTAATGCCGAATAGGTCCACCCGATAGATGATGCTACCCCGATGACCTTCGTTAGGTCATCAGGATGACTTCAAACCTTCTTCTCCAAGATCCATTACACTTCAAGACATAGGAAGACAGACTCATTGGGTATTGGTATAGCAGTCCGAGACCACTCCCGATGACCGATACCTACTCTGATATGTCAAGTTCATTGACAAAGGTTATACCGATAGAGCTCACAGATTTTCTTCACATTGTTTAATCGACTAGAGTTATCCCGATCAGTATGAACAAAGGTCAAGTGAATTAGGGGCACATTTCCAACAATCATCTACTAAAGTGATTTATCATGTTTGTAAATCAAATGTTTATATACTATGCATCAACTAAAAATAAACATAACAACACATAAGAACATTCACCATATGAACATTTTTTTCACGTGGAAACCCAAATAGGGAAAAACCATGGTGGGAATCGGTACCCACAAATATTTTGCACTCTTTCAGATTGCACCCTATTAGGAGCCAAGCCTGATTAAAAGCTTATAATGATGCCCTATTAAGAGCAGACCCTGTTAAGAGTCACCCAGTTAAGGGATTTGGATAATGAGCCCTGTTAGGAGCTATGACATGTTAGGATCAACCTGACAAGAGGATTTAACACTCAAATGTTGAGCTACTCGATTTAGGGATTTACAATGTAAGGCCTGTTAGGACCTACCCGGTTAAGGGATTTTAGCTGCTGCAATTGTTAGAGAACAACAGTGAATGATCTGGGTATAACACTTAATTGCTTTCTTGATCAGATCCAATTATCAGAGTATTTTTTAGTGGCGAATCTTTGCCTTTTAATGAATTCTGCGATTCCATTTTCTCGGAATTGGCAAATAGTATTGGACAACATGGTGGCCAAATCGCCTAGAATTTTGGTGTTAACAGTCCAATGTATTTCAGATTCACCATTGACCACATACTGTTTCACGTGGATGCCTATTATATTTGCTTGGAATCACTCGAATGTGGGTATTAGATCACCTCCCTAATTTTCCAGAAATAGTAACATGACACTGTACCTGGGACCTATTTCTCCAAGGGTTAATTAAATCTTCATTGCATGCGCTGACCCATTTCGCTAAGTTAAATTTTACGTTAAGCATAATGAGACCCAATTCACCAATAACAATTAAAATATTATAAGCATTCGAGGACCCATTTCGCCAAATTTCAAAACATATAGAATATGACACCTACATACAAATTGGAGGGCCAATAAGATGCATTTTGAAAAGCCTACAAAATTCGCCAAAAATGGAATCAGGGATTGATATAAATACAATTGAAAGTTTGAAATAGTCTTCCTTACAATTTGTTTGTGTCTGATTAGTAAATTTGGGAGCTCTCGATTCACATTGTGCAATTTGAGTTGGAACCTTGAAGTTGATTGTAGGGCGGAGGGCCAGAGTTGCAATCCTGCAACACATGCCTAGGCATTCCTAATTCCCGATTCAAAGAATTGAGAAAATGTAAAGGTGAGTAATCATTTCTTCATACTTCATAGTATTAGTTTTAATTTGTAGTGAGAGGTCAAGATGTCAGACAACTGTGAGACTCCTTAGTATGGCAAAGGGATTGAGATGTCAGACAAGGGTGAGACTCCTTAGGGTGGTGAAGGTATTGGAAGGCCAGACAAGGGTAAGACTCGTCAGGGCGGTGAAGAGATTGGGAGGCTAGACAAGGGTACTAATCCTCAAGGCAGTGAAGGGATTGGGAGGCCATCAAAATGCCCAAAACTTAGAGATACTACCATAAAGTCTTACTTTGGAATTGGCAAAGTTTCTGGTCCATCAACTTCTACAGTTACAGAAGCCATTCATAGTAGCTCACCTGCACCACAAGGTGGGATTGTCATTGAGTTAGATGCATCAAATAAGGATGACAATACCGGCACAAGAGAAGATATTGTAAGGGATACCCATAATGAGATAATTCACTTGGATGAAAATGGTAGCACTGAAGATGATGTTGGTAGGAAGAAAATAAAAAGAAAAGTAAAAATGGGGTGGGAGTGGGAAATGACAAGGAGCTTTAAGCTTGATTGGGTAGCAAAGTACCCATTCATTGAACCAGTCCCAAACAATGATGAACAACCTATTATCAGTAATTTGGGTGGTGTTGTAGTATTCCTGACATCTCTGAAAGTTTCTACAAATTTTCAATGTGCCTAGTCTGCAAGTCAATGGCTTCTAAGGGTTTTGGGTTTAATAATTTAAATCATTATAAAAAAAACTTTATGTCTCTTGTCCTAAGGGAAGGTCTTTTAAAATGTTACCTTTTTGCCACTTAACCGGAAGGGTCATTGTGTCATTGAAAGGGGCCATTTAATTCATAAGTGTAGGCGGGTTTTATTTTTACTAAAGTTGGATCAATTTAATTTTCCTAAAGTCCTAAGTAAGACCTTTAGTGCATGTATCAAGTTCTTAAAAGTCAAGAAGATCAAAGAGATCCAACGGTGGTTGTAAGACCACGATGGGAAGCTGCACGTTGAATAGTCTTCGCGACAAGCTGTCAGTGACGCGGTCGGGTGGAGATCCAGTGGTGGAGGAGTGGCGTTTAAGCGGCGAAGGTTATTTAAAGTGTTGTCAGGTCTTGGAAGATCCGACGGTGGTCGTAAGACCGTGATGGGAAGATACAAGTCTTTTACCCATCGCGACTTAGTGACTAAAGGAAGACAAATAAAGTATGGTGGGTCCTCTTTGAAGACCTAAGAGATTAAAGGGCATGTTAGATCTGCACGATCTTACGGTTGTCACTAGAGCGCGATGGAGAGTTGCTAGTTCTTTACTCTTTGTGGATCAACGATTGAAAAAAGTGCACTAAAAGTCCCTTCTGTCCATTGGAGCGGAAATTTTGAATTTCAAATGAATTAATTGCAGAGCGTGTGGATTGGTTAATGAGATTTAATGTTGATTCACCACCGAGGTTGCTTCATAAAATCTTGTATTTTGAGAGTTTGATTGTAAAAGTCTTTCACGAAGGGTTTGCAGAGACAAAGTTTGAAGCTTCTGTGAGTTTTCTGGTGATAAGTAAGTTGTTCTATGACTGCCATATTTGCATTTTCTTCTCTTGTGTGTTGGCATTGTCTAGTCTTGGGAAATTCGAATTTCTTTTTTTTTTTGAATCAAAAGGTTAAGATAAGATAAACCCTAAATTATCAAAATGGCACCACGAAGAGAAATTAAAGGGAAAATAGATTATCAGGAAAGGGCTATCTATGATGATTTTTTAGAACAGTTGGTTCAATCTACAAATAGCTCTGCCAAATAGAAAGAACTTGTACCCAAATATCCTCGCTTAAAAAATGGTGATGGTTTGTTTGAAAAAGGATATTTGTTAAGAGATCCCCAGATAGGCATGTTTGGTTTAGGTTTGTTCAGGGTGGGGTTTGGTCAGTGAAATGCATCTGCTCCTACAAACAACATATGACAATTAGATGTTGGGAAATTGGTGGTCCTTGGAGTTTGTATGGATGTTGACTTGTTAACCCAAATTGCAAAGAATTATGACTCTATTACCATAATTTTAAGGAATGTAAATGGAAGCCCTTTGATTGAAGTTACATTTGATGAAATTAGAAAGGTTTTCTGGCTAAATGATTCTTCAAATTATCTAGAGCCGATTGATTTTGAAATTTAAAAGAAGGTCTATGATACTCAAAAAGACCATCTCAGAGGTGGACCAATGAGGGAATTGTTTGCAAAAATAGGAGGGCTAACATTGGTAGGGCCTAGTACAGTTGAACCTTTCCCTATGAATTTTTTCACTTTGAGGACTAAAGGAATACATTGGTCTCTGTGTCATATTTTTGGAGAGGATGCAGAAAATGCTATGCCAACGCATTATATGCTCATGATGGCACAAATTCTCAATCCATCTATAATAGTAGCTTATGACTTTCTACCTTATCTAGCAAATGTGATCCATGAGGGTTTGATGGGGATTAATAATGCTAAGGTGGATAGACCAAATGGCTGGTATTCTTTGTTAATGCACATGTTCTTATTCAAGGGTGTAGATTATTTTGCAAAGGGTATGGACTTACTGAGAGTCAAAGATGTTGAAGACATGCCAGTGTAGTTATGGAGTACAGATCTATCCTGGGATAGAGAAGATGCCAGCTACTTAAAGTTTGACAGATGTTTTGCATCAAAGTCAAGAATTATCTTGTGTCAAGAGAATCCCAGGATCCCAAAGGTTCTTCTTGAATTTATCAGACCCAAGGAATTTGCAGAAGATATCAAAATTGTGCACAATTGGGGTGATATAATTTTGTATCCTGGTTCTATTGTTTTTAGAGTGTATGGATTTAGAGGAACTTTTCTCCCTTATTAGGTCCCCTTGAAAATAGGTATTGCTGAGATCATAAGGTAGATTGGGGGTTTGTAGGAAGCAAAATTGACAAATAAGGCCAGAGGAACAATTTTCCAAACCATTACCATGGCACACCAATTTGTGATTACTAAAGGGGGTTGGATGTATTTTGATGAGTTATTCAAGCCCTATAGATTGACAACAATAGTTGCAATATTTGCTGACCCAGAGGATTTTTTCAATGGTATGTTCAGAAAGAAGGTCAGGTGTGGTGCAAAAGTTCATCAATTCCATTTTCCTGAGGATTTAATAAGAAATAAGTTTAATCTGGTGAACCAAGAGGTGAAGAAAGAAAAATAGTTGGTATATAAGAAGACTCTTGACTTTGTCCAATATTTTGATAAAAGTTATGATCCACTGAAGAGATTTCATCCATTTGGGGAAAAGATAAAGTTTTTAATAGAATATTTTGAGGACACCATGCAAACCTTAAATGAGAAAAAAATATGCAGTGATAAAGGAAGACCCTGAAAAGGCCAAACTCATCTTGAACAAACCCATTTTTACTAAGATCATTCGTCCTGGTGAATATGTAATGTATAAGAAATTAGGCTATAATGTGGTGATTCCTAGGAAGGATGAGCCTTCTACATCAAAGGGCAAAAGGCTAATGGAGGATGTTCCTAAGTCCCAGACTTCCCCAAAGAGGCAGAGATTGGAGGAAGAGGCACAACCAAGTGAAGCTATGTATTCACCTTCCCATTCCCCATGGAGAAGAATTATTAAGGAATTTGTTGGGAGAGAATTGGATCCTGTTATAAAACAAGCCTGTGATGAGTTTTTGGCCGATGACAATTTTGTGAAGTCAAGAGCCTTTTTGCAATTTGTTTGGAGAAAGCATATGGATCAATTTAAGGAGAGATGTGAGAAAATAAAAGTTGAACAACCAAATAAAGATCCATCTGCTATTGAAGTAGAAGTTAAATAGGAAATGCTAAAAGAATTTGAGTTGATTACCCTAGAGGAGGGGAGAAAATTGATTGAAAGTGTTGGAGTGCTGATTCTCCCAGAGTGGGATATAACAGATGCTGTGGTTTTTGATGTAGTAAGAAAATAAACTAAGCCCCTGGAGGGGATCACCTATAGTAATGACCATGCAACTCTTGTAATGTGGTCATTAAAAAGAGAAGAGAATAGAAAAGGGGGTGAATCCTCAAGGTCTGATTACTCAAGGGGGATGATAGTAAAGAGGGTTAAAGATATAGGTGTAAGAGAAGCTGCTGGCATGACTTTGGAGTCTGCTAAATTTAGTATGGTAGTGGCTGAGAAGGAGGCAAAGGAAAAGGAAGATCTTCAGGCAAAGTTAGAAGTAGCTCTCAAGGCTTACAATGATGCAAAGCTTGGAATCACTTCTAGGGACAAAACAATTGTAGAATTGAAAGCTAGATTGGAAGCACAACAATAAAAGGGTGAGTCCTCTCAATTGATGATTGCCTCTTCTCTCGCTAGGCCCCCTCCTTCTAGTCCTATCATCGAATTTCCTCCTTCCCTTATGACTTCTGGCTTTCAGTCAACAGACAGTGCTCAAGATGAAATTGAAAAGTTAAAGCAGGCTCAGTCAATATTGGCAAAGAAGTATGAAGAAAAAGTCAAAGACACTGTTATGAAATTTGTTGATACTGTTCAAGTAGCAATTGTATATTTGAACATGAAAAGAATAATGATTCTCTTGGATTCTTTGAAGGAGGAAAAGACTACTTTGGAGCTAGTCTTAGACAAGTGGATTTCAAGAGAAGTAGACTTAGAGTCAATATATTCATTGTCTCAGGAAGATGTAGATATTGATGATGTAATTGAGTCTACTTATGAATTAGTCAAAGACTTGTCTAGGTTTGTAGTTGAAAGAACATATATTGAAAGAAAGACAGGTTTATTCCGGCAAGAATATGCCAAGGAAAAGTCCGAATTGTTTCTTGGAGGTTTCTTAGGTGCCAACAAGATGAAAGACAAGGAAGTGTGGATTGAGGAGCTAAGTCACAGGATGTCTGGTGCATGAGCACCAAGGCAAACAAATTCACATTTGAAGACCTTTGAGGCCAAGGAGGAGTTTCCAACATCAAACAAATTCAATAAAATCAATTATGAGATCATAAAGCCAATAATGGCCTTTGAGGCACAAAAATGTAAAAAGTTGTCAATCTATCCTGAAAGTTGTAAAATGTTGTCAAATGTTGGATATTGGGTCAAAACACCCAAAAATGGATTTAGGAGGGTTTAGATTCATCAAATGTTCCAATAAGGATGATAATCCAATAATTGTAGGGTTTATTCAAAAGTTGTCAAGCATTTGCAAAAGATGTAAAATTCAAATTTTCAAGTTCCAATGGTTAGGAAGAATTAGGAGGGAAAAACAAGTTTTAATTGTTTTAGTGCTAAATAAAATTTGTAACCAACCATATGGTGGTTGAAAAAACTTGGAGAGGCTATTTAAATCCATAAATATGCTTTGTACGAAAGAGGAATGCCTGGATTGTACGGACTGTTTGGAAAACCAATAAAAACTCAGTTTGGAAGCATTTTATTTTATTTTTATGCTTGAGTGAAGACTCCTTTGAATATAACTAATTTAATAGATATTTAAGGACTTTGTGTTATCTTCAAACACTCCTGTACATGATTTGATTTTACTGTTTTGTCAGAAATCTAACGTTTGGGCTGACTGTTACAAGTTTTTGCATCATTTTCCTTAACAATTTTGAGGTTTTGTTACTCATGGGGTCATTCCATGAATGATATGACTCTAATTCTCATGGGATGACTATAAAATGACATTTACCATATTCTCTAACAACTAAATGTGCAGATAACATGGTTTAAGAGAGGTGATCACCATTGTTTGCTTGGAAAGCCTAGTGAAGAGGCTAGGTAGGGTGAGGGTTGTAGAGATCTACATTGGAGGGGTATATTTTATGATTTGTTTAGTTTTATGTTGGATATATAAAGGTGAGACAATAGCTAATTGATTCCAGAAGTGTGTGGAAGTGTGAGATTGGAGAAACCCTTGTTTTTAGGGGTTTGAGTGAAGAATTTAGGGCTTTTGTGGTTAGGAACCTCATACCTTGAAATTGATTGCAAATTCCTTCATAATTTATCATGTGCTAAGACTTTTTTGAGGTTAGAAGTACCCAGAAGTAATATTTCTTGTAGTTTCTTTGTTAATCCACCATTCTAGTTGCTTGAAAATGAAGGACAGTCTAAAAACAATAGATACTTTCCAAAACAACTTGCTAAATTCTCTGAGTATGTTATAGAAAAGCCAAAAGGGTATCCAAAAATCCATTTTATTTTTCTAGTGTCTTGGAAGTTTGTAGAGTTATCATTAAATTTCTCTCGCTATAGGGCTAATAGGGGCTCTAGGGCTAATAGGAGGAAATTGGGGTTTGAGAATTTGGGTATTGAATAGAAGGCCAAAAATAGTTTGAAACTTTCATAATAGACCTAATTACACCTTCTAAACCATCATTTTCATTTGGGAAGGTCTTGTTTCATAATTGGCCCATTTGAACCATTTGAGGTGTTTGTAGGCTTAAGGGTTTCTATCATTTCCCTACCTTGTATTTCTCTTATATCTTACAAAGTCATCTATACCTATTTGGGCATTGTCTTATACCACCATACCTTTGCCAATTTCTGCGTCAATGTCTCAAAGGATAAATAATATCATAAATATGGATAATACCTTTTTGTTTATTCAAACTATTGAGGAAATTGAGAAGGCAAAATCATATTTTGGCTTTTTAGAAAATGAAGTTGAATAATTAAGGATGAAATAGAAAAGTTTGAATAAACAAATGCTTAAGATTATCAACTTTCCTTGGCCTAATGATGAGACTTTCAAAGTGTGGGAAAGTAAGTACATTTTGAACAAGATAGGAGAATAAGAAGGTCCCACTTATGCTCCAGCATGTGACAGTTCATTGGCATCCTGAAGTAGTTTTCTTTTTGTAACAGATTTTGGGTAATTGGAACCTCAAAGAGTTCAAAGTATCTTAAGGCAAAGGCACCAGGTGTCAGGAACCTACCCTTTTTGTCATTTTCCAGCTGAATGACGAATCAATTATAGAAGTATGCATTTCAAAAGCAGTTATGCTTCTCCCTCAAGTGCAGTCTTGTATTCAGTGTAACTTTTGGAGGGAATAGTTGTTAGGATAGGAATATTCTTCTAGGGAATTTTGAAGCTTGTTGCATCCAAAATTCTATAAAAGGAGACCAGGACTACCTATAAAGAGATCACAAAATTTTTGTAGCGAAGCTCTGGCAAAATATATGCAGACTTTGTTTTTGACATTTTGAGTCATTCTTATATCTTTGTAATCTTTGATAAGGGAATAATATACAATCAAAAAATATTTCAAGCTCAAATTTGTGTTGTCTTTATGTTTGCATGCTGGTTTTCATTTTAATTATATAATCAAGGATTGTTTAGTTAAATGATTTGCAAGGCAATTAATGAGAATGTTTTAAGTCTTTTTCTCAAGGAGAAAAATTAAATATACTTAATTCCTCTTCATTGATATCAGTATATTCACATGAATTTGATGACTAGGTCTAGTACATATTGTAAGTCTGTGTATGTCAGGCATATACAGATTTAATAGATAAAAAATAGTGGTATGTATATGAATTATGTTGTCAGATTTCAGTCTGGTTTTTGATGACTCTGATGCCCGGATAAGGCACTGGTTTAAATTTCTAGTATTTGTGACATCTTTGTGGTCCCATATAATCAAATCAAATGTTTCATTCATGTTCGGTTGCACTAAATTGAAGGAGTTTTCAGAAATTTGCACTGGTTTTCTATAAAACATCTTCTAGGTTGTGAGAAAATAGTCACAATTAGGTTCACCCGCCTAAGCTTTGTAAAGCTTGAAGTGTAGGAGGTTTTTTCCTTGTAAACCTCATTGATGTTGTCTTGTTTCATATTCTTTTTGTTCTCTTCTTGTGTAAACAGAGGCATAATTTGTGAAGAGAAAACAAAGTAGTCAAAAATCGAGACCAACACAACCAACAAAATGCAGGTGTAAGATTTGTAGCTGGAAAACTAAAAGAGAGAAGTTGCAGCTAAAGATTGACACCATAGAAAAGTATATTGGTAAGGTTTATGAAAAATAGATCATAGAAAAAAAGGAAACACCAGTAGTAAGATGGAAATCAAAGGAAGAATGTCTTCATGTTAAGTATGTCGCAGAATATGAAGAGCATAACCACAAAATGACACTGATTGGTAATAATGGAAATATAATAAAGGCTGGGCTTCAACATGCAACGAAAGATGCAAACCTGGCAAAGACTATTTAGATGAGTGTTATTTTTCATATTCTATCAAGAAGGTGTCCTATGAAAGATTTCTAAGAATATAGTAATTTATTATCTTTTTTGAATGTTCCTCACTATCCTATGTCACATTGGTCAATAAACGCTGGATGGGAAATGACAAACTGTCTCGCTGAGGTGGAAAAGCAAAAATTACAGGAGAGTGTAAAAGAGTCAAAATTCATTTCATTATTCATAGATGAAGTTACTGTGGTAGATAACATTGCTTGGGTCTATATGCATGTGTGTACCATAAAAGAACACGTTCACAGAGCTCATCTACTCTGTGTTTGTAAAATGAGGGGCAATTCAATAGCCAAAAATTTATATTTGGAAGTTGAGAAAGCTTTGAATGAAATTACTGGTATGGATGACTTGACAATTTCCAAGAAGTTGGTGTGTGTTGGAGCTGCAGTAATGCAAGGTCAAAGGACCAATCTTTTCACAAGATTACAAACTAGTATTGCACCATACATGCTTGGCATTCACTGCATGGCCCATCGAATGAATTTAGTATATATAATTGTAAGCAATTTCCCTATAGTGTCAAAAGTTGAAGATCTAGTCCACGAGCTCCACGCATACTTCTGCCAAAGTCCTAAATGTTTTGCAGAATTTTAGATTTTTGTTGAGGGAGTAATAATAGGAAAAAAGCTTCTCTGGAATGTTGAGACCAAATGGATCTCCTTGCATGGACTAGCAGAATGAGTTCTAACAGAATATCAATCCTTGATCAAATTAATGTACGAGCAACGCCTCACAGTAGACAAAGCTCCTGATCTCTTACATAAGTTAAGTGATATAAAGACTCTGTTAACTTTAGCTAGTCTTCTCCCCATGCTGGATTCAATGAACAAAATTGTTAAGAAATCCCAAGACAGAACTATGTATATGAATGAGTATGGCACTCTACATAAAATGACATGATTGGCCTTGGATGGTCAATATTCAGAGCTAACAGGGTGAAGCCCAATTTTTTTTAGGTGGTAGATAATTATAGATTTGAATCATGCTGAAAGTTTTTTACATTTGAATGCAAAAAATGAGTTATGTGTCTTTGTAAAAGGATTTTAGATACCAATGCACCAATCTAAGATGGGCAAGTGAGGCAGAGCACTACTAGTTAAAAAGGAAGATTTTGACATGATTGTTAAATCTGTTAGTGATAATTTGAAGTCTATTGCATATGAACTTTCAACTGAGATTCATGAAAGATTACCTCGAGAAGAAATACTTGAAGCCATGGGTTGTGTGTATCCTCAATTTTGGCATTCATTTGGAGATAATCCAAATGACACAAAGGTGTTTCATAAAAAACTAGAGGAATTGATATTGCCATTTTCAAAAGATGCATATTGCAATGGACAACCAATAGAAGGAATTTAAATTTAGATCATCTTAAGAAACAATGTAAATGCTTTGCATTGTGTATAAAACAGTAGTTGGAAAAATTCAAGAATCCATTTGAACCTAGATCAATAACAAGGCTTTGGAAAAGGATAGATCAGAGTGAATTATTGCATACTAAAATACAAAAATATTTCAAAATTGCTGATTTATGTCAAACAATAATATTGGGGTTGGTGGAATATGAGAGAATTTTCAGTGCATTAGGGCTTTTGAAATCAAAGATCAGAAACAAATTAGACAAAAATTTGGAAATTTGCTTGAGGTTGTTTCTAACTTAGTATAATGTCAGAGATTTTCCTTATGATAGGGAACTGGCAATCTGGAATTCCATGCGTGAAAGACAAGGGTTGTGCAACACTTCAAAAGCTGGTGGTGCTATTGCTAGTGCCGAGACAAATGATGGATCTCAGAGTTAGCATGAAATTGAAGACAAAGAAATTTTTGAATACTCGACTCATAATGAAGATGATCTTGTTAGTGCTAGTAAGGTTCAGGATCTTGAGTCCATTTGGGATGTAGAAGCCTCAGAGTCCCTCATTCCACACTGAGTCACTCAAGTGAATTAGTAGTAATTTTTAGGTATTTATATTGCACTTCTTGAGTCATATTAGTTATTACAATTTACAAGTAACAAAACTATAGTTGTTGATGATGATTTTTTTATATTGTATTCCTTGAAATTGTCAATCAGAACATATAAGCAATAAAGATATCAACCAAATCCTGATTGATTCTGAAGAAGAGGCAGAGGAGAATAAAAAGGATGAGGGATAGGATAAGGATGGGGAGGAGAACTAGGTCACGGGAAACATTAAGGGTTTGAATGGCCAAGGTATGCAGAAAGAGGAGCAAGAAGACAAAAGTGGTAAGCTTAGTGATTGTGTTGGTGAAAATGCGACTATAAAGGGCTTCTGTGAGACTGTTGGTACAATGGTGAAGGATATAGGTAGCTTGAAGAAAGATATGGTGATTGTCAAAAGAGCTACGGTTGAAGAGAAACCCTTGACGGAAAATGTTAAAGAGTTGGCAGTTACAATTAATAACGCGAAATCCATTGAAAGTATGGTGGGTAAAATTATTGCCACTGAAAAAAAGGTTAAGGAGATGGAAGAAAACAAGGAGGTGAAAGGGATGGAAACTTCTATGAACAATCGGGGTAGCATAATTGATAAGATGGAACTCACTGTTAAGAAGATCGCAGAACAAAACTTCTAGATCCTCAAAGCTTCGGTGGATAACATGAACATCCTGATCAATAGATTTGAGAACAACACTGAGAAGGATGTTGACAAGGAACAACCAGACAAAAAAGGCCATGAGAAGAGGACCTGAGCCAATACTAGGATCAAGGGCGATATCAAAGGTCATGAGCTAGAGGAGTTAAAGACTTTAGCGGACAACATGAAGCAAATTGTTGTCCATGCTGAGGATATCATGAAAAGTATATAGCTGTCTCTGTCTCTGTCTTGGCAGTTGTCTCATTTTTTGTCTTTTTGCTATCATTCTGCTTTCCGAATGTTGTCTTTTCCTAGTTTTTTAATGTAATGTTATGTATTATGGGTTGTGATCCCTTTTTGTTTGGTTGGGATCTATTTTAGTTTTTGAAGTGATCAGGCACGGTGTTTTCTAGCTCTTTCTATATATCCTGCTTTGTAAAAGGTTCGGGTTCCTTTCAAAAACCTGCTTTTACTTAATCAAAACATATACTTATTTTATTGTTTTAATTGTGAATTTGAATTATTAGTAAATAATTAGAATTTAGTTTCTGATAGTTGTTTGTAACTGCATGTTGACTGTTACTATATATTTTAGTTCTAGTTTAAGAACTTTAGAATCTTGACTCTTAGAGCTAAGATATTATATTTAGTTCTGCATGAAGTTTGATTCTTGAATATATATTATGTTTGGTAAATTGGTTCCACATTATGCTTAACATGAAATGCAACAATTTGTGTCACAAGATCTATAAAATTATTTATATTGCATAACTATTAGAACCTTTCTACATTAAATGCTTAACATGATGTTAGAATATTTTTTTCATTTTTCTAAAATTTCAACTCCAAGGCTCAAAATGTCCTCTGTGATCATAATCTATCTTAAAATATGATATATTCCCTTTTTCAAATTGTCCAAATTCAAAAATCCCCAATAGTGTTCATATCGGGAACACCAAACAAAGTCTGTCTGACTTCAAGGGTCACACCTATTAGGACAGCAATTTTTTTGGCTAAGTCATGTCGAGCTTCGATTCATGTCGTGGTTTATTCTCTGGTTTTATGGAAGTGTCTTTTCCCAAGTTCTAGTCATGTTCATGGCGATTAGATTTTTGTGTTTGTTTTTTGCGCTCATTGGCTAGTTGTCGTGCTTTGAAAATCTGAGTTGTCCTCTCTTTATTTGTCCATGTCAATGTCAAGGGTGGTCAAATGGTCGGTCAGACATGTTTTATGTTTCATCTCTAACTCGTGGATCAATTTCATGTTTAACATTTTAAGTGACGAGTTAGCGAGTGTTGGTTTAGGTTCGAATCATGAGGTCTTTAGCTTTTTGGGTGTTAGCATTTTATGTTGGCGAGATGGATATTGTTAATGAAATTTCATTGGTCGTGAGGTCTCGAGTTGGTCTGATCTCATGCATTATAGCCGCGAGAGTTAGTGAGTAAGTCATTGCATACAGTTGTCGCTAACTCTCATGTTTGTTTAATGTTAACATTTTTAGGTCGTGAGCTAGCAACTAGACAATTTGTGGTTAAGTTTTATGGTTATCGCCAACTCGTGAGGTTAAATGTCTAAAGAGGTGATCAAGCCATGAGTTGGTGACAAGTTGGTTTGGGTTTACATCGTGAGGTCTCTAGATTTTTGGGTGTTAGCATTTTATGTTAGCGAGTTGGAGATTGTTAATGAAATTGCTTTGGTCGTGAGGTTTCAAGTTGGTCTGATGTCATGCATTATAGCCATGAGAGTTTGTGAGTAACTCATTTCATACAGTTGTCGATAGCTCTCATGTTTGTTTAATGTTAGCATTTTTTGGTCGTGAGCTAGCGACTAGACAGTTTGTGGTTAAATTTTATGGTTATCACCAGCTCGTGAGGTTAAATGTTTGAAGACATGATCAAGCCACGAGCTTGCGATTGAAGTGCTAGCGATTAAGAGATAAATAATTTTATGTTGGTGAGTATGCGACAAGGGTTAAAGTTACACTATCTCCAGGTCGCTGCAATGACTAGGAATTAACATTTTGAGGTTGAGAATTGGCGAGTGGCGGTTCAGTTGCCCTTAGTCGCTAGCTCTCAAGGTTATGAAGGCTTATCATTTTCAGCTTGCGAGCTAGAGATATAGTCGTAAGGGCTTGTCGCTAGGTCACAAGATTTTCTAATGGGCATTCTTTTAGGCAGAGGGTTGTTGACTGTGTACCACATGTTTTAATGACTCAATGGGGACTGCTCAGGTGTATGGAAACAAAGGGTCGGGACAAATGACGAATTGGCATGTAGATTGTTTTGGCACCTTTTGTTGAGTAGATACTAATGGGTGAACTCACAAAGTTGGTTCCCACTTTTTGGTATGTCCTGATTTTTGCTGAAATCATACATTTTTTTAAAAATATAATGATTTAAGCTTTAAGAGGTCCCATTTGAAGTAATTAATTGAAGAGAGTTAAATCAAAATATCTTAGATCAAAATTTCTTGGATAGAACCTCTCTACTTCTAAATCATACTTGCAATGGAGTCTCCTTTGCATCTATCAAATGCTGATAAAAAACCAATTTTGCATTAGCTTTTGGGGGGTCAAATTAATTCATTTAAAAGTTTAAAAAAAAAAGTATTTAGTCCTTATTATAAGCTTTCAAAATAGTATAACTTTTAATATATTTAATTTCATGAATACATTTTTATTTTATTTCTTATGAATGTAGGTTTTTCACCGAACATGAACTTCTGTGTTCAATGCATTGGAAAAAATAGTAAACTAATTCAAACAAATTCTGAAAAATATCTATGCACTAGGTATTGGTGTTTTCTTTCTAACAAAAAAAAGAAAATTGAATTTTGATATATATAGAACAAGTTATGTGTTCAAACGTACACCTATATCCAAATTATAATTAGTTGAACTTTAAAACTTAATAAAATAAAAAATATTCAACATATAACTATCAAACCAAGTGCATGCCCTGGGTATTGATGTTACAAACCAAAATTCAAAAGAATTAAGTTTTTATCGTTTATAGAAAAAAAATTATGCATTTCGGGATACACATCACTCTTAAAAAATGTTTTTTGCTGTAAACAACTACTTTTTGAGGGAGATGGAAAAATCAATGAAATTTTATTCAAACAAATTTGCAAAAAATATATTTAGAATCTACAAACAAGATGTTAAAAATCACTAGTTTATATCATCTTCAAATTCTTAACAGTTTAAAAGTTATAGGTGTCAGAAAGTGAAGTTTTTTTTCAAAATATTCATCTAAGTGTCAAAGTTGGTCAAAAAGTGGGAACCAGTATTGTGAGTTCACCCTAATATGAAATTTTATTCTAAGATAGTTAATAAATTTTGCATACAACTCATTATGACATTATTGTTTTTACGGCTAGTAGCCTAGTTTGCAGTATAAAATTTTTTAATGGCCGAATGCATGAGCATTAATGACCAAGATGACGACTAGTTCTTTCAAGGCCAAAAAATTATAAAGGGAGGATTGTGTTAAGGATTTTGCACACTCGTAATGATTTATGAGCCTTGGTCCAAGTGTTGATGATGTGAGTGGTGTCTTTCTCTCTACAACTGCAATCTGTAGGCCCTAAGGTTGTGAAGGTGTCAAGTTCTCTGGTATAGCTGTAATTATGCAAAATTTGTAGCTGTGTTCTTTAAGAAGATGAGTAAAGTGACAAGTAGCAACAGTTCTCAGGCATTGGGGAGGAAATCAACCGGAGAGATGAAGTATTTAGAAGAATTTATTGAATTGCTGCTAGGGACATCTAATGGGTTGTCCATGAATGAGTATGCCTGGAAAAACACATGCAACCAATTTAGAAACCCAGAGACCCCTGATATTTCAGGCGCTTATCTATTTTCGTACTTCTAGAACAATAGGGTAAAGGGAGTGCCCATTTCTAATCCTTGGGACTTGAACATGGCTAAACTGGTTGTGCTTGATGTATACATAGATGTGGGCCTGGTTAGAGAGCTGCCAAAGGCATATTACCCTATAACTAGGATAATTCAAAAGAAGGACAAATCTACCCTAGTTACCATCAATAGGGCCAGTTTTGTTGAAGCTTCCTAGATATCTGGTGCAACTTGCATGGATATAGACCTAGATAGAGAAAAGCGAGATTACGAGAATCATAAGAATGTTCTGAAGAAGCACGCAATTCCCCGATACATGCCTAGGTCTGGCAGTTGGTCTTTGATTCTAATTCCTGACAATATGGAGGAGCCGTTTGATTTGAGTACTTTCCATTTCTATATGAAGTGCATAGTTTATGGATTATGTAAGGTGTTGGGGATGGATGGGAGTAGTATGGTACCAACTGACCTTTTGATGATGACAATGGACATCCAACACCTAGAAGTCAATACAGATTATGATTATGTGGGATATTTAGTGCAACACATCCATGATGCCTTGGTGGAAATCTAGAAGAATGCTTCTGTCATTAATTCCAAACATTATTCCATATTGATGCACTTGATTTTGTACTACGATGCAAACAAGATGGACAAAGAATTGGTACTAAAAAGAATGGAGTTTGGCATGCCTATGCCAGTACAAAAGTGGACACAGGTGTGAAATAGTAGCACTTACGATTCCTCTTTTCTTTATTTTCAAAATTGGATTGTTTTACCTATCACAGATATGTTAGGAACAAATAAAGAAAGACTTATCCTAGGTGTGAGGAGGATTTTGAGGCCACAACCGTTTGTCCATAATTAGCCCATTACTCATAACTGGGGGGATTTTTATTTCTTTGATAATTTTACTCTCATGAGGGTATATGGATGTCCTCAACCCCCACACATTTTACCAAAATTTGTTCCAATGAGATTAACCATAATTGAATTCATTTGGTAGCTCACTTTAGTTGATAAAGAATATTATTAACTCACAGAAAGGGCACTTTTCTACCTAGGTTGTGGGTAGTTCTTGACTTTTACCATTGGCAAAAGAGCCTTAGATGAAATTAATAATTGGTTAAAATAATATAGAATGGTAACTTCTTATTCTAAGTTTTGTGACCCTGAATAGTTTATGAAATTTGCACTAAAGAGAATGACACCTTGGGCACAAGTGAAACATCATGAGCCTCTTGATGAAGAGGATGTAGTCAAGAATTTGACGAAAAGGATTGTTGTGCAAGAGAGAAGAAGGAAATAGAGTAATTTGATGAGGTTAGAACAAGAATTCAAAGATAGTGACCCCACTTTCGTTGGTTTTTATCATCAAGAGGGTTATTTGCAAAGAATGGAGAATATGCTCAATGCTCATGAGGGCTTAATGGCTCAAATGCCAGGACAAAAGGAGCCACAAGAACCAAAGGATGAATTGTCCTCTCAAGGCAATACGCCTATTGATTAGCTGGTAATGGATGTTGACATTGTTGAGAGTGGTGATGAGGTGGAATCTATGAAGGAACCACCTGTGTAAAGACAAAAGGTTGAGCAACGGGGAGCATTGCTAAGGAAGGACCTTGCTAAGGCAGTGGTTGTTGAGAAAGGTAAATACTTTCAAGCTATCAGACAAAGGCTTAGGGAGAAGCTAGCTGAAGAAGAAGTGGGAGAAGTGGATTTACCTCAGGCTACTCACATGGATGAAAGGATTATGCTATCAAAGTCTTTTATGGAAGATGGTTCTTTCATAAAAATAGATGAGTTCAAAAGTTTCCTAATCAAACTTAAGCAGATTGAATTGAGAAAATAATTGGATTTGGGAGAGGGAGGTAAAGAGAAAAATGAGCAAATTGTTCAAGCCCTCCAGGTGTATGATCTTGACAGTGAGGATTTAATGGTGGAACAAGCAAGATTCATTGTATAAAATAGTGGAATACTGTTGTTGCCTGGGTGGGACATTCACTCCACCTTCATTATTGATCAAATCAAAAGGCAATCGTATCCTCTTTTTAGATTAGAGGTT